>NC_064814.1:21608108-21889084 GCF_023721935.1 Panthera uncia | reverse complement strand
GCAGAGGGAGGGAGAGAGAGAGAGAGAGAGAGAGAGAGAGAGAGAAACTTTAGCAGGTTCTGTTCTCAGCATGGAGCCTGACACAGGGCTCGATCCCATGACCCCAGGATCATGACCTGAGCCTAAATCAAGTTCAGACACTTAATCAACTGAGCCACCCAGGCACCCACAACTTGGTTTTACTTCTAAATTTTGTGTTTATGCCTAATCTTGCCTGCAATGAACAGTAAATAAACAACTTTTGCCTTATCTATAGCTTCACTCTCTCCCTAGCAAGTAGGGACTTTGTTAGCCAGATAGAAGCAAGAAAAGCACACAGAGTTGCTTCCACTGTTTACTTTTTGAGCATCATAGGAAGCTCTGAGATGGCTCAGATGTGGGGCAGGGGCAGAGGAATGAATTTAAGGAATATATGAGCCTTCCAATTGGCCAGAAATTGTCATACATGCTAATGGAGAACAAGAATGTAAATGGTCTTGAAAAAAGGATGATGCCATTGACAATGGCATTCCTTAATTTAAGCAACTGTTTCTTATCACCCTAGACTGCCAACACCCCGGCTGGAGTTAATATCCTTGGTTTGCAAAGCCTCTTCTCATCAGGGTTCAAAGACATCTGCGAGCTTTCAGTCAGTTGTTAAAAGAATGCAATGTGGTGAGTTGTCATGAAAATAACAATCTTATACTTACGTTACAAATGGAGAGCATTACCCCAAAGAGCACGCTTTGATTGATCACCGCATCCATACCAGTTACCTAGGCTACAGAGACCGCAGCCCTGCAGTTAGCAAACATATTGCTCCTCTTCCTCATCTATCTTTTGCTTGGTTCTGCACAGATACTTTGTAAATCTATCCGCGCACACACAGTCCACCCGCGCACACCACAGGTGTACTTTCTTCTTGTTTTACAGTTTCAATGTTGTGACAACAGTGTGTTTCCATGCAGTTAATAACCTCTGTTAAGTCTGGATTGTTAGGATCTCTGTAATTTTGTTCTTTCTGCATTTGCAGACACAGATGTCTTTGACACAACAATGTCTCGACACAGAAAGCCTTGACACAATGGCTTCGCAAGCACACACAACCATCCTTTTTTTTTAAAAGAAAATTTTTTTCATTGTGTTTGTTAATTTTGTTTTCCAGTTTAGCTGGTGCTTATCAAAAGGCACCAACCATTAAAATAAGCTCACCAGATGAACTCTTCAATGATGAAGTCTCCAAGATGGGAAGCTTTAGATACCACTAAGTCTCCATTCTATAAAATGGAATATTATTGTGCACCTAAAGGAGGCATAACTGGGAAGAAAAGGTAAAACTGGATCACAATTGATCCTGGAATTTTGTCCTTTCAATTTTTTTAAATTTTTAAATTTTTTTATTATTTATAAAAATTTTATTTAAATCCGAGTTAGTTAACATATAGGGTAATAATGGTCTCAGGAGTGGAATTCAGTGATTCATCACAAAGAGCCTATTCCCATGACGTATTCGACCTCTTTATGCCATATGCACTTCCATGGGATCTAATAAGCTAAACTGACTTCTGTTTTAATTGGCCATTCTTAGCCATGTGCACAGTTTGTACGTGTGTAATTGAGGGGAGAGGAGCTCTTAGTACCCCTAAGGGTGCTTTGGGTTCTATATGCGTCCCCTCTTAAGAGAATATTAGTTTTGGAATCTGATATAGGCTGACCCATGGATAAGGGGCTTTAACTGTGAGAATTAGGTAAGAAGAGAAACAAGTAATCAACCAGATCATTGCAAAGACTCCTCCCCTCTTTGTAACCCCTTTCTGTTTGCTTTCTCTTACTTGTGTGTGCAAACTCTTCCTTTATGCTATTTCTGTCTTATGTAGGCGAACATACTTGCCCTCCTCTACCTTGAGAAAGAAAATGCCACTTCTCGTTCTGGGACTGTCTAGAATCAGCATTCTTTTGATTTTACTGCCCGGTTTCTCCACCGTATTTGCTCGAATCACCTCTATCTCCTTTTCATATGTTCGAACTCTAGTTTGACACCGAGATTTTCACTCCTGTTATTTTATCAAAATGGCTACAGACAAGGTTGTCAATGGCATCCTAACCCTCAGACACAGAGTAATTTTCTCACACCTCTATGATCACGTCAGTAGTTATATGTAATTTCTTCCTAGAACTGTTTTTTTTTTTCCAGGGTAGAGCTTCTAACAGCACACTGTTTTATATCCTTGTGACCCGGCCATATATATCATTTTACTCCTTCCCGTCCCCTCCATTTCCCAATTCTCCCCACCCCCAAATCTATGGATGTGTAATTGACCAATACAAATTGTATATATTTAAAGTGTATAATGTAGCAATTTGATATACATACACATTGTGAGGCTGTTACCACAATAATGCTAATTAACACATTTGTCACCTCACATAGTTACTGTGTGTGTGTGTGTGTGTGTGTGTGTGTGTGTGTGTGTGTGGTGAGAACACCCAAAATGTACTCTCTTAGCAAATTCGAGTACGTAAATGAAATTCCCAGAGCTTAGTCATATTGTAACTGAAAATCTGTCTCGTCTGACCAACATGGCCACATCCTGCCCTATCCCCAGACCCAGGCAACCACTGTTTTACTTTCTCCTTCTGAGTGTGACTTTTTCAGATTCCATACATAAGTGAGGTCATGTAGTATTTATCTTTTTGTGTCCGGCTTACTACACATACTAGAATATCCTCCAGGTTTATCCATGTTGTCACAAATGGAAGGATTCCCTTCTTTTTCATGGCTGAATAATATTCCAGTGTATGTATCACGTTTTCTTTGTCTGTTCATCCATCACCAGACACTAAGGTTGTTTCCGTATTTTGGCTGTTGCGAATATCCTCCTTCCAAATTCCAAAGTTCAGACTGGCACCCTTTTCCCTCTGTTGAATCTGACTTTATCTGGAGAGTTCCAGAATTATCAAAACATCAACAATCCTTTATTTGAAAATATTAAGTATATTTTCTTCTGCACACAGTGGGAATGAGGGATTCTTTGATTCCTTACTTTTATTCATCACACTCCACTTTGAGTTAATCATCAGGTTCTGATTTTTCCTATAGTATATTATTTGTCATTGCTGTTTTTTAAGTGTGATTTCTTACTTCTTAGTCTGTGTTTTTATGTCATAGAACAGTAAAACATCTGTTGTGACTTTTATGCTTTGCTTTATGCTGACATTTTGATTATGTCAGAATCATTATAGATTTCTATAATTATTGAAATTCTTTCTCATTTGTTTTGCAATATAAATTACTTAATTGCTGTTCAATAAACAATTATTTATTGAGTACGTACAAAACGTCCTTCTGAGTAAAATGGTTACTCATGTATAATAATTATAACCTTGAGTTTGGATATAAAAACTAAGACATGCTCCCTTAGCATGTAAATACAGATGTCTAATGACTCATTTTGGCGCTTATTATTGGTATTAACTATTACAACAATAAACCCTTCTGATGGTTTCATATTGGTTATGGTCCAGCGTTTCATGGGAACAATTTTAAGAGGCTGTTTCCAGGAATAGCATGAGGAAGAAACCACGGATTTATGAAGTTCTCTGGTTAGACAAGCTTTGTCCAGTCATCATCTCCTAACTAATTCCTCCTTTATAAATAATATTAGTTTCAAGTAGAAAGAAGCATGCTTCTCTCTTTTTTGCCACAGATAGCAATTGCCTATGCTTTTTATATTGGTAAAAAAGAAATCCACATTACATCCAATATCTCAAAGTAGCCTACATAGCTTTCAATAGACCCTTCAATCATTCACTTCAATGCAAAATCTATTTGATCCAGCTGTGCAAAATTACAACTCTTTAGTTACAAAATCACATACGAGAAATTTGTTTTCACCCGCAGAAAAAGAAGTGTACCAGCAAATTTGGCATTGTGCAGAAATGCTCTTGTAATGCAGAATCCATAAAAATTTGCATGTATCTAGTGAATTTCCTGAATGGCAGCTGAACTTACCAATAAGAATTTAAGAGGAATAATACATTCTGGATTCTGGGTTGTTTTGGAAAAAGACCTAATTTACAGCAATAATTAACATTTCCTGTTATGCTAGGCAAGGTTGTCTGTCAGGGTCAGCAAACTGCTTCTGGAAAGGTCCAAATATGAAATATTTTTGATTTTGTGGATTACACAGCCTCAGTGGCAACTGTAGTTGCCTTTGTGGGAGGAAAGCACTCATATTTAACATATAAACACGTGCAAAGCAGCCATATTTAACATGTAAACACGTGGATGTGCCCACAAACTTTATTTACAAGAATAGATAGCAGATGACTAGATTTGGCCCATGGATTATATATATTTGCTGCCCTCTGGTCTAAGTAGTTTACTTCTATAATTTTGTCTGATTTAACTGTCTTTAACACCTGCCTTAGGTGGGAACCATTTACTTATTCATAAATTGTATTTTCTTGCAACTAAATATTTGAGAAACACAAAGACACAAAAGTAAAGTAAAGTTTCCTTAGGTAGGTGCTGTTTACTATCCTTAGTATGCACATGAAAAACTTGAGCCTCAGAGAGAATAGGCAATTTACTCACATTGAGTGGCTTGTAGAAGATGGGCATTCTGACTTTAGGAAGAAGTGACAAGGGAACACAACATAATATCAGATAGAGACTTGGGTGTCTAAGGCCATGACTTACCACATAAGATGAGAAATGGAGTGGGAAATTCAATAGGATCAGGGAAGTTGATAAGACAGTGGATATCTAACCAATCAAGAGCAAAGCTGCAGATGTCAAGAGTCCCCTAATAATATTGTAAAAATTTCCTTCCTTAATTTAATTTTTATTTATTTTTAAATCAGCTTAGATGAACCAGAACAACCAGAAACCTATTTTTCAAAGTATCCTCTTTCTTATTTTAACACGCAACTGAACACTTGGCAGAATGAAAAAGAAAGTATTCACTTCTTCCCCCCAACCAATTGGGTCATATTGGTTAGTGGACCCGTTGACAGTGTGTCCACGGATAGAATGAAATGGAAAATTCTAGCATTTTCTGCTCGAAAACCACCCTGGGCAAGTCTTTCAATCCCTGCAGGACTCATAAATAAAGTGAAGGAGCTTGAGGTAAATCATCCTTGAGATCCTGTTTAGTTCAATTTTCTTCTGAGTATAAATTTTGAAGACATTGAACTCAGACTTACTTCACATTTCAAATAACTATCGAAATATTTTAGATAACAGCCTTTTTACTGCTACCTGAACAATGGTATTATTTAATACTTCAGACAATGTTGTCATTGAGCCTTAAGAAACAACATAATTATATTTAAATAATATACAATTATAGTAAAATAATATTTACAGGTGTGTGTAAAATATTCAACCCAAAACAGAAGAATTGGAAAAAACTAAAAAATGCACTTAGGAAATGGGGGTGGGAGGTATCATCAAAACGTCTCTTTCTTTTCCCTCAAATACTATCTATTTAATCTCAGTCTGGGAATCTAGTTACAGTGACATTTTACACGACCTGATCTCCAGTTCAGAAATCCTACTGGTTTCTTTGTACAACCCATTGTTATCCTATCTTTTTGGTTCTTCATTTCCTATGTCTTATTTTTTGTTGTTGTTTTTTGTTTTAGAACGCTGCCCTAACTTAATTTGTAGATTCAAATCTTCTGTGGAAATTCTCCATTTTTGCTCTTGTTTTTGTCTATTCTCTTGAGTGTATTAATCACAGAGATCTTAAAGTCCTTTTCTTGGTCTTTGATGATGCCCATATACTCTTACTGCACAATCTGAATGATTGCTAACTGTATGCTGTTCATTGACTATAAAAAATGGAGGCATTGAATGGTGTCACTTCCACCAATCTGCCCAATAGATTGGGAAGCCCATCATCTTAATCCAATCAGAGGCTGAGTTTAGCAAGGCTGGTTGCCACACTTAGGACTCCACCTCCTTCGGGTTCATCATTATTCCTAAGACATGGCCTTTGGGGTTTTGTTTTGTTTTGTTTTTAAGTAGGCTTCACGCCTGAACTCATGACCTTGAGATCCAGACCTGAACTGAGATGAACTGACTGAGCTACTCAGGTGCCCCATGGGGGTTTTCCACTCCGAGGTTGGGGAAGGTTTCTTTATACCTCTAGAACTAAGAAGTGGTAAGAATTTTTACTATTCTCTTCACAATGTTTTGGTTTAGTTAATTAGCCTTCTGCCTCAGGCAGGTTCAGAATGTGAGAAATGTCCTGGGGGGAAGACCACCTCTGTTTTAGGTCTCAATTAGTGTCTTATGTTACCAACCTAGCCTTACACAACCACTAACAGTTCTGCTGATTTCTCTTTCCCCGCACAGACTCTGCCTGGGCCTCGTCAGTTTTCTCATCTGTTGCCAGTTCTGACTGTCACGGAGCTTGGAGATGGCCACAGGTCCTCATTGACCTCTGGAAAGTTTTATTCTCTCTGGAATTTTAGTCCCTGTCCTCCTCATTGTTTCTCTTATCTTCTGATTCTTCTAGAAATACGGGTTTTTGTCATTTGCCCAGCTGTCCTTATTTTATTCACCGGGAGTGCTGACAATTGTAGAAACAAACAGAAGTCAAGTTTTTTGTTTGTTTGTTTGTTTTGTTTTGTTTGGATTTCTTAGTTTGATGAAGGTATCTACAAAAACCTATGAACATATGTTATGCTTAACGCCATGTTTTTAGAAATTCACCTCCTGAGATCAAAAACTAGACAAGGATGTTCTTTTTCACCGCATCTGTTCAATATTATTTTGGAGGACTTTGAAAGCACAGTAGATCAATGTATGAATGCATACATATATATGTTAAACATATAAGATCTGGAGAGCAGAAATAAGTCCTCATTTGCAGGAGACAGAAAATTCAAAGTGATCTGCAAGTAAATCATTCAGATTAACACACGAATTTAAACTTCAAATTCAACATAAACAAACTGTATTCCCGTATAGTACTAATAGAAAATGAAATGTCAAGGGGCACCGGGGTGGCTCAGTTGATTAAGAGTCCAACTTTGGCTCAGGTCATGATCTCACAGTTTATGAGTTTGAGCCCCGCATCGGGATCTCTGCTGTCAGTGCAGAACCTGCTTGTGATTCTCCCTCTCTCTGCCTCTCCCACTCATGCTCTCCTTCTCTCTCTCTCAAAAATAAACATTAAAAAAATAAAAAAAATAAAAAAAGAGAATGAGATGTCAAAAAAAAGCAACAACATGTATAATAGGTTAAAAATCATCAAAGAATTTGGAAATCTCTTAAGAGAGATGTGAAAGAGCTCTATACAGCCAACTATAAACTTCAGAGAAATTAAAAAGACACAAGTAAATAGAGGGATGAATTATTCCTATAAAGGGAAATTAAATATTTTATAAGATGTACTTTACCTCGCCGTGATCTGTAGATTTAATGCAATCCTAGTAAAAATTCTGGCAGGGTTTTGTTTGCATATCTGTATAGAAACTGACAAGCTGATTCTAAAACTTACAAAGAAATTCAATGGGCCAAGAACTTTGAAGAACAGAGTTGAATAACTCATTCCACAAGATACCAAGACATATCAAGAGTTAACACAGTGGAGCATTAGTGCAAGGAAAAGGAAACGTAGACCAATGGAACAGAATAGGGGGTCCAAAAACAAACCCACCTATCAGCTGATAGGCGGCAAGGTGCCCTACGAAGTAAGGAAGGAGAAATGATCTTTCCAATAAATTGTGCTGGATTAATTTATGCTCTATATTCACATAGAGCAAGGAACACTAATCTCTCCCCACCTCATGGTTCAAAAGAAGCTTCAAAAACACTTCTAGAAGGTAACATTGATTATCCTTATAATCTTGGGGTTGTGCAAATATTTCATAAATAGGACAGGAAAAGCACTAACCATAATGGAAGACATTGTGAAATTAAACTCTTTTGAAATTAAGTACTCCTGTTAATAAAAAAAATATATAGTATTAAAAGTAAAATGTAAGCCCTAGATTGAGGCAATACATATCAAAATATATAAATAATATAGAGATGCTTAATATATTACTAATATAGAAATGCTTCCTACAAATCATTTCAAAAATAACAATAACCTTTTTAGAAAGAGCTAAAGTATTGACAAAGCACTTCGCAGAAAAGGAACAGGACACATTAAAAAATGCCAATGAGTATGTGAATGCTCACAGTATTCATTATCAGAAGAACAATCCGAAAAATAGAAAATAAATAACAACTCGACCATCATTGCTAAACTAAAAGGAAAATTGGCAATACACAATGTTGCCAAGACTGAAGGACAATTGTCATTTTTGTGTACCGCTGGTAGGATTGTAAACTGGTACGGCCACGTGGGGAAATTATTTGATAGTAGTTAATTAATTTGAACATTACCTTACTCTAAAGATCCCATAATTCCATATATATATATATTATATATTATATATATGTGTATATATATAATATAGATACAGATACATATAGATACACAGATACATACATACCACATGTATATGCACCAACAAGAAGCCTAAAAATTCTTGAAATAATTGTAGCAACATTGTTTATAATAACCCCAAACTAGAAACACACAAATGTTCATCTGGTATAAAAGGGATACATTGCAATACATTCGTATGATAGAGTGCTGTACAGAGATGGAGAATTATGAGCTAACTCTGTACACAGCCACAGGAACTAATCTCGGGGACATAATGCTAAGCTAAAGAAACCAGACACAAAAATGTATATGCTGTGTGATTCCATTTATAAAAAAAATTCAGAAACAGAACAAACCAATATCCGATGACAAAAGTCAAAACAAAGATTACTTTCTCTTGGTCAGGGAGGGGCTTGAGGGAGTACTCTGGGGTATTGGTAATGATAATGATAATGATATTTTGATTTTGGTGTTTACACAGTGTGTTTACATTGTACAATTCATCAAGCTGTAAGTTAAAATCTGTGCATTTTATTTATGCATATTATAATTCAATAATAGGAGCTTACTACAAAAAGAGCCAGAAAAAGCGAGTTTTACCTATATATATCACAGACTCGATGTGTAATGCAGAATTCATGGGCTCAGCCCTCATTTTGACATTAACAGAAGTGACTCAGATTCACCTGACTAAAATCAACTCAGGAATAAATGCATATAAAAGGAATCACATGAATGATTATAAAAATGTTACCTAACATCAAGCAACTACATGAACTTTCTTTGTGCCCTTTTCCCATAAATGCCACCTGAAGATGTCAAATAAAAGCCTGTTTATTTTTGAACACATGAAATTAATAGTCATTTAATGAATGGAAAGAGTTAAGAGGATCTGGCAAAGTCTTAAAAGGACTGAGTAATTTTCTTAAACACATGAATGCATTTGTGTGTGTGTGTGTGTGTGTGTGTGTGTGTGAAAGAGACATCGCTCAACAGATTTTTCTTGGAGACAAATATTAATCAAAGACATGTACAAGTATATGAATATGTAGTTTGAATTATCTGCAATACAAATCTTTTTATTGTGCACAAGAAGACTAAGTATTCTTAAATTAATGCAGGTACGTGACATTAGCAGGACTCTTTGTATTATTTTTTCCCCCTACAAAATCAAACAGCTGTGCAATTTTGCCATTATTCCATATTCACTGGGAGTCTAAATAATGAAAGTTCCCTCATTCCAAAATGCCACTTAGTGATTTCAGTTCCCTATTATAATAAAATGTTTTTTTTCTCAGTCAAGACAAATATCAAATTTGATTTTACCATACTTCTTAACATCTGACTTAAAAAAAATAACTGGTTTTAAAGTGATGGATAGAACATTCTAGGAGATCAAGTTCTCTGGAGCTGCCAATTTCAAAATTTCATCTTAATTAGAAAACAATGAACTCTCATTCTCTTTTCTTTTTTCTCTTTTTGCCTAATTAAAAGCCAAGTAATGGATTTTAAATGAGCTTAATTAGTTGCAAACCTTTTACTGTTCTTACAAAGTCCTTTTCCCAATTTAGCTAACAAATACCTATTTAATGGTTTTCCATGTGTCTGTAGATACAAAGGACATTTCTCATCTTTTGGAATGACGTCCACCCTTGCAGAATTTCAAATACCATTTTATGGGTTCCATGGAAACCCAGTGAGACTCCAAAGGCAAATATATCTTTTAAGGTGAACTATTTCTTGCTCTTCATAATATACCCAACAGCTTGTCCTGCAGATGTGCTATGTGAATTCTGTTCCATCAGAAACTCATGAAAATTCAGGAAGAGGCATGAAAAGGAGGAGTTTACAGCTTGCTTGTTGTAATAATATTAGTTCACATTTATATATCCCTTATGCTGCATTTAGACCTTTCTAAACAGTCTACATATATTTTATTTATTTATTTATTTATTTATTTATTTATTATTTATCTATTTATTTTGAAAGAGAGAGAGAGAGAGAGCATGCACATGGGAGAGGGGCAGAGAGAGCAGGAGAGAGAGAATCTCAAACAGGCTCTCTGCTGTTAGGGCAGAGCCCAATGCAGGGCTCGATCTCAGAACCCGTGAGATCATGATCTGCACCCAAATCCAGAGTTGGACACTTAACCGGCTGAGCCATCCAGGCTCCCCAAACATTCTACATCTAACACATTAATTTCTCACAATAACTGAACGAGAAAGGAATATTTTATAGGTGAAAGAAGTGGGGGTCATACCTAAGTACTTTGTCCAAGATGAGAGAGGTAGGAATCTGCAAATTTGGGGATTTGAAACTATGATGGACTCCAGATATCACCTGGTATAATGACATATGAAGAAAAGGAGAAAAGAATGCCATGCAAATGAAAATCAAAAAAATAAAATAAAATAAATAAAGCAGGAGCAGCTCTTTTGTATCAGACAAAACAGACTTTATGCCAAAGACTATACATATCTTAAAGCCTTATACATACACACACCCACACGTACATATACATACACACACACACAC
Source organism: Panthera uncia (assembly GCF_023721935.1). Classification (NCBI taxonomy): domain Eukaryota; kingdom Metazoa; phylum Chordata; class Mammalia; order Carnivora; family Felidae; genus Panthera; species Panthera uncia. The sequence goes on along the minus strand of NC_064814.1, from coordinate 21,878,117 downwards.
ACATATATATATATGTGCAGATACGTGTATATATATAATTTTCCTTGTACTAATTATATTCCTTCTCGCGAAAATTTCCCCCACCACAATTGTTGCGTTTGTGCGATTTGCATCCTGCAAATGTTCAGTGGATTTGAATTGCGCTCTAACCTTTCCAGGTAGCCGAGCCTCCCTCCCTCCCTCTCTTATATGCACTTTCTGTGAAAGGGACTCAAAGTGACCGCAGACACTGGAGTTCCCCTTAGTTTTTAGTTAATGCCCAGGAACACACAGACAACGCCGTGGGTGGGGACCTAGGGAGAATAATCGCTTGTTAGTGGGAACTTCCTATTTCTACAGGTTCACCTGCTACCTTATTTCTCTTAGCCAAGCTTCTGTAATCCCAGACCATAACCATGTGCAGAAATCGGATCACTACCACCTACCACCTGGCCTGGAAGAGCTAAGTGCGCTTGGGGGAGGGAGCCACGTGGCCAGGGGCCAAGGGGAATTCTTAGTGGTACCGTGTCATTTGACCCCGGACCTCCTGTGGCTGCTGCCATGCCTCACCATGCTTGCCCTCTACAGTTTATCCTGTTCTGGGGCTTTCTTTCCTTCTCCAAATTTCTTCACCCTAGAGAATTTCACTGTTCCGAACATTTCTCACAAATCTCTCCTTCCTTCTTTCAAAATGTGTAGCACATACTCTGTCTGCCGTTTGAAACCAAAACAGCACCCCTTTCTATATTCAACATATGTTATGCAAATAGAACTCTGTGTAAATGAATCACATCGTCTCCCTCAGCTACCTTCCTTTTATATCTCCGAACATCTGACTTGACACTTACATTCCCAACTCCTTTCCACCCTTCGCTCTTAGAGATCGACTTGTGTTTTTTGCTACTAGTAGTAACTTCTAGAACATACATGGTAGTCACCTGGTGACTAACCCTGAAAACAGGCTCTTATAGTCAAGGATCATGCGGAGATATACCTTGGCTTCACTTAATCTTAAATATATTTTCTTGCATTCTTCTTCCTTAACAAATAAATTATACAGTTTTGGGCTGTATAATTGGACTGGAAGAAATAGTACCTTCTAAGTTTTTTGTTTTTCTTTTCCTAATTTTTTTCTATGCCTACCACGCCTTGGACATAGAGTCCTTCGGTAAATCTTACCTGTTTACCTTAGTAGCTGTCTTTGTCTTGTGAGCCAACAGTATCACAATGCCTTAAAAATGACATCCTCCCAACACGTTTTGTTACTAAGTTTCAGCAAGGGAAAAATTACATAAAACACGTGTAAAATGATTAGAGTAGGCTCTTGTTTCAATGCCAGTGCCAGGTGGATGAATTTTATTTTGAATAATACTTTAGATATTTGTTCTCAAAACCTAATATTGTTTTGGGAAAGTTTGGACTCTACCTGTTCCTCTCTGCCTTGTGTTTAATCTAATGCCAGGGGGAAAAAAAAAGCAAATAAAATGTTGTGGAAATTATTTTACTTTTACTATAATGAGCAAATGGCCATCAAAGGCAGTTGAAAAATAAATATTTTACTATTAATATATATTCCAATATCGAGAATTTAGAATATAAATTTATCAGCTGCTTCTATGATCTGGGCATTCTTTCATTCTTCTTATATTATACCTACATATATGTATATATGTGTATATAGTTACCTCTTTTTGAACCCTATAATTGGAGAGTAGAAGATTTAGAGTCTTTGAGACTTTTTTTGCTTGAGAAATCACAGACCTGTGTAATCCTGAAAATTTGCCAGAAGTTAGAAAGGTGTCTGGTAGAGGTAATTTAAGATGTAAAATGTTAGGGGACTGGATTTTTTTTTAAAAATGAAGTCTGGGAGTCTTACTTGGCTTTCTCATAGCCCTTGACTTTTGAAAAACAATAGAAATACCTTACTGATATTACATGTTGTTTCACATTTATTTCTTGGATAAAATGTATATAAAATAGTATGCTTGGGAAAAAAATGTATGCTCGAGCTTATTGTTCTAAGAAGCACATTTAGCCTTATAAGCCTTATAAAAAGAAGTTTGTTCACTGGATTTAGTGTAGCACAGAGCTGTATTTGAAGGTAGACATCAGAAAGAAACATAGCTCAGAGAAAAGCCTGGCTGTTATCACAAAATTCGCCTTTCTTTGGCTAATCCATCATCCCAAAATACAGACAATAATAAACAAGAAGCCTTGATAGCCATACCCAAGTTCAAGTTTCTATTACCTGATTGAAATGGAATGGTACATACACTACCTCCAGATTATAAAGCAAGAAAAAATTATTATTATAATTATAATGATGATGATCTGGATTTTTCAAGCAGCAACTGGATGAACAGGAGGCATTAGAAAATAGCTTTTCAGTTTTTTTAAATTTAAATTGATTTTAGCATGAGACAATACAATTTATTGCTATATTGCTATTTACTTTAAATAACTATATTCAGATTCAGAAAGCATAAGAAGAGTCCCTTGTGTTGAATGTTTTACCAAAAGCAAAAGATTATCAAAACAAGAGATGACTTAATTCTGCCATTAAATATATGATGTTATAGGACAAAATAAATCCATGAATAATGAAAAGAAATACAGCAAAAGCAGTAAGAAAGAGTAAATTCAATAAAACTTCAGGGATCCTGATATTCAAGGCATTTGTTAATTTTTATATGTTCATTTATGTATTTCATAAATGCTTTCTGAAATTATTTCAACAATATTGGATATAAAGTGTGTCTGATTTGCTGTGTAACCAAGTGTGGCCAACTTGAGTGGCTTGAAACGACAGTTACTGCTTATTTCACAGTTTTTGTTGGTCAAGAATCGAGATATGGCTTAACTGGGTGTCTCTAGCACAGAATCTCTCCTAAAGTTGCAATCAGGGTGTATCCAGGGTTGCAGATCATCTGAAAGTCTGATTAGAGAAGGACCCAATTCCAAGCTCAACCACATGGGCTGCCCACAACATTTCAGCTGGCTTCCCCAAAGAGAGCAATTAAAGAGAGAACAAAAGAGGGTAAATGCAGAAGGAAGTCACAGTCATTTTATAACCTAATCTTGGAAGTGATGTCTCATCACTCCTGCTGTATTCCTTATGTATTCCGCTAACCCACAGTATTCTATATGTATTCCATTAACCTGATGTGAGTTTCTGGGTCCAGGGAGGTGAGGTGATTACACAGGATGGGGATACAAGGAGGCAGGGACCATTGGAAGAAAACATACAATGATAGGCTAAGACCAGTTAAATGTCACAATGTCTGATATAAATGAAAATCCAAAAGTTACCATGCATATATAGAAATAAAAATGATTTAACACCAGAAATTACATTAGAAACAGTGGATGAATGTTTTTAATGCAATTAGGACAAAAAGATCTACTTATAATAACCACAGACATATATACATGCTATCCACACACACATAATATACACAAGTACATAAAAATCCAGATGAACATGTGAGAAAACAGAAATGTTTATATGATCAAAAGTGAGCATTTTTAACCATTTATATAGCTCAAAATGACATTTTAGGATCATTTTGAAATAAGCATGGAAATAAAAGACAAAAAGTATGTCCCGTATTTTAGATATATATTTGAAAACCAGAAATTACATTTAGGAAAAAAAAAAGAAATTTATATTTAAGAGCAGTATTTGTCACTTTGAGAAACTTCCTAAGTTTTAATGTGTTTGAGAGCTCAACACCTTGAGTTGTTAAAATGTATATTACATAATATTACTAAAATCATCTGAAATGAAATAATTGGTATGTGAAAGCTGAGAAATATTTCAGTACTTAAAATTAATGTTATTTGTTATACAGAGAGAAAGCCTGAATGTGAAATTCTTCCAAAACCTGTTATTTGATTAGTTTTTCCTAGAATGGAAAACAAAAGTGTTTTGTGAGCACCTGTTAAACCGTTCTATGCACTTAGCGCAATTATCTCAAGACACACACTTTCATGATTGCTGGATTCGGAATGAGACTTGGCTTTGGAGATTAACATCAGTGTATCTACCCATCAATGGTTCCTTGTGCTCATCACCATACAGTAGGCAACAAATTCATTCCTCAGACCAGAGTTTATTTGGAGTGTCGTCATGGCAATCTAAATTCTCACCATAAGCAGCTGAAACAGAGAGAGAGAGAGAGAGAGCGAGAGAGAGAGAGAGAGAGAGAGAGAGAGAGAGATTAGAGAGACAGAAACAAGGAAGAGAATAGAAGGAAAGAGAGAGATAGGACATTTAAATTTGATAAAGCTTACTGACTCTTCTCTTTTCCTTGAATTTTGGTAATATTGTTTCCTTGAAATCCCCAGTGACATTCATGGCCAACTTATTCTCCGGTCAAATTTTAAATTGAATACACATTTATGAAAACAAATGGAAAGCTTTCATTTGAAAGCTCCTTCTGCGTAACTATTCTGTATGACACCCAAGTATTAACCTGGGTGGGCACTTATAATGGCACCCACAGTTAATATTATATATGTTGGTATCTTTGCCCTTGGTCTTCCAGACTTCACCTCTTTTATGAGAGACAACAGAAGGAAGAGGAACTATCACCAGCATAGAGACACGTTAAAGAATTTACTAACTATAACCCTGGATTCAAGGTCTGTGTATTGCCTCTAACTTCATCTCAGATTGTTTTTTCCCTCTATTCTTTCCCCAAATAGACATCGATGTGCAAGCACACATTTGGTTGTTGTTGGTGAGATATTGATAGTATTAGATGGAAAGTAGAATAAAGTTTTGAGATCCAAAAAAGTTTCTACAAATTGTCGGGTGTCTCTAAGTAGAGTTCCTGATGGTTCTTTACATATACTGGCTGGCAAGCGTCCTATGGGATCTCATCTGGAATTCAAGATGATGGTTAATGGTGTCACTATGACACGTTTGTCCATCTGTCCCTCTTTGGACCCATGAAGGTTTTGCCGGTGAATTGTGCATGCAAAGGGAGCAGAAACACAACAATGTGTTATCTTTTACTGTGTGGATTGATGGACTGGTTGATGGTGTCTTTGTTTTTCAATAAGCAGTTAGGCTCTCTGGGAATTCAAAGTTAAGTAAGAATGACACTTTACTGGAAAATCTTAGTCTCATAGGAAAGAAAACATATCGACCAATATTTAGTAAATGGTCATTCCACATCAAGAAAAAGACATATACCAGAATTAGTGAATATAAATAAGGAAAACACACAGGCTAAAATGAAAGTATGTGTGGGCTAATGGGAGTGATGGGGAGGGGGCTGTGGAGTGGATTCCCTGATGAGGGAAGAAGGATGCTCAGAATAGAAAATCTTCTGAACTTTTCTACAGAGGGTGCAGTGTTTGCTTGGTTGCTAGGTTGTGGAAGATTTTCAACAGAGGACAGAGCATATGCAAGGATTGAAGGTTCATGATGTGTTTGGAGAAGTTCAGACAGGCTTGTGCATCTTTCATCAACAGGACATAATAGAGACTGGCTGGATATGAGGTTGAAGGGGCAGTCAGGCACTGAATGATGAAAAGAATTCATTACCCAACTTGTGTGGGCTTTATCTGAACATGGGCAGCTAAAGAAGGATTCAGACTAATGGCATTTGCAGCTTTGAATTCAGAACCATCACTCAGAGGAAAGCATAGACGAACATCATCCCAGAAATATCCTCTTTCTCCTCACCACTCCTGAAGGAAAAAGAATACAGTGCACAATTATGGTGGCTGTGAAGCCATCTATGAACAGATTTACCGAGGCCACCCATGTGCATAGAGTAAGCAGGAGAATCAGGTTTCTCTGACCCCAAAGTCTGTGCCCCTTTTCACTAGCCCGTGGTGCCTCCCCAGTGTGATCTTTTCATCCTTGGAATCCTCATACAAACTTGAACTCTTATGTTTATTTTATAGTACGTCAACCTATTTGAAAATTATCTTATTCTTAAGCTGCACGTTTTTGGGAAAGGGGCTATATGTCACTCACCTTTTTAAATTCTTAGCTGTGTTCAGCACATTCCCTTATATTAATAGGTGCTTGACCTATACCTATTAAATATACACATAAACAAACAAATTAAAAAATAATATAAATGCTATTAACGTTAGTAGAACAACTCAGCCATCTATCACTTATATTAGCAAAAGTCTTATTGGGTAGAAAGGGATAGGTTTAAAAACTTTGTATTGGTTAAAGGATCACTAACAAAGCCTTACTTGCTTCCATGGGGGAGGGGACACTGATTTGTCACGTGCCACGGGCACTTCAGTGCTCAAAGTATCAGGATGTTAAAGAATAAATCCTCTATTTAAATGCATTTAAGTCCTTATCAGTTGTTTAAATTCCAGATAACGGAACAATTTCTTTTGGTCAAATTTATCATTGAGGTAATTATTGTCAGGTGTCTTGAGGAGATAATGTGAATTAGCATCACAGCTAATTAGTCAACTTTCAGAAAGATACACTTAGTTGTCACTTCACGTCTTCTTTAGTGCAAGAAAATGCAACAATATTTATAAAACTTCTTATACATGCCTAACAATAAACCATACTGATCTTCAATTTATTTTTTAAATATGATGTTTATTTTTGATGACAAGGATTCACAAGAGATTCATTTATTTAGTTTTTCCTTCAGCACTATTTATTGGGTGCTTATTCTATGCTAAGTTCTATGTTAAATGGACAGAAATATATGTATCCTTTGCCTTAATGGAGCATATAGTATGGAAGAAGTGAGTGAGCGAGGCTTGGATAAGATGGTAAGGGAATTAGAACCGATAAGCACCAATCAGCAGGCGACATGGCCTCCAATCAACGCTTCCTTGGATGTTTAGCAAGAAAGTGATAGAAAAAAATCAGCGAGCTCCCCTCTATCCCAGCAAACATTTGGAAACAAATTTTGAAAATGAAAAGCGTGTCATGAACACCAACCATTGAAGAAGGTTGTGTATGACAGGTTCCAAGACCCAGTGAAATGAATTGCGGTCTCTAACAGATGGGAAAGAAGAATGGCAACACACCAGGAGCCCATAAGGAAAAGCACCCAACCAAACAAATCTTGCAAAATGAGGGACCAAAGAAAGAAATAGAAGGATCTGATACTTCTTACAATAGATTTCTAAATTCCAGGCACTGTACAGAGGAGACAAAACACTGACATGTTGCACTTAGAGTTTTAGTGCAGAGGAAGGAGACAAGATGGGAGAGAGAGAAAGGCACAAACAGGCAGCCTTGAGGAAAACCAAGAGAAATTTTCCATGTGGATTTACCCTGCCTTCTACCACTAGCCTGCAACAGTGGCTGGAATGACTAGCAGGACTTACCTTTTACCATGGACTTATGATATTACCATGGTAATATAGATATTACCATGATACTGCCCTGCCCTGGGAGAATGAACCACAGCTGAAGAAAATGGAACTCAACCTTGACTGTTTGCAATGGGCCCTGGCATAGAATGTTCAGATTTCAGAAGAAAGACTAGGACAAGTGTCCATGAGCAAATGGAAGAAATCAAGAAATTTCATCCTCAAGAAATTTCAGAGGATTTCCCCTATACCCACCCCCATGTCCTTAGGAAACAGAACGAAGGTAAAAAACAAAAACAAAAACAAAAACAAAAACCCAACTTCCATGTGGTCAATGTAGTGCAGAATGGACAAAAGCAGTACAGTGTAAGAATGCTTGGCATCCTTCATAGAAAGCATTTGAGAAATGCAGCAGAAAAAACTGTTTTGGATATTTAAAAGAAGCAATTGTCTCTGAAACCAAGGAGAAGATGAACCCTCAGATAGGAAGGACACATTTTGTTCCATGTTTCAGAAAAAGAAAAAAAAATACATATAAGATAATTGGCACTAAAACATATTCTGGTTAAGTTTTTGAACATCAATAATTAAGAAAGAATAGTTGAGATTTCTAGACAAATAGAGCAAGCCATCCACAAAGGATCAGTATGTTGAGCTTTTGATGCCCACACAGTGTTCAGTGCCAAGAGGTTATTAGATTACTGTCTACAAAGTTCAAAAGAGAATGAGGCATGACCAAGAATATTCCAACCAGGCAAAGTATCATTTAAAAAAGAAGGCAAAATGGAATATTCATCCTTCCAAATAGGTGATGTTTATATCCACCCATCCAAGAGATCAAGGTAAAGAAATTAGAACAGAGAAAAATTGGGTGAAGTTCTACTCATAAATCTTATTTCCATTTAACTATAGAACTTAGACTAAAAACTGCACCATTATGGCTAAGGAATAAAAGGTAACATAAAAAAAATCTTGATAAACTAAAATTGATTACAACTGTAACAGGAGAGGTCAGAGAAAGTAACAGTACAAGCAAACTATCCCATTTTCTTCTAGAAGGAAATCAATTGGTAATACTCAAAAACAGATAGATGGAGATACAGCTATAGATAAATATTTAGCATCATGGTGGGCAGAATTCTCAGGTGGCCCTGCATATTCCCTCCCCAAAGTGCAGAATTCTCTCCTGCTGAGTGTGGGTATAATGGGATGTCACTCTGTGATGAGGTTATGGTATATGGAAAAGGTGGAGGGGTGTTGCAGATGCAACCCTATTTCTCTATTGGGATATTCATATCCATTTTGTGTCTTTTTCACACTGTTAAAAGTAAAATCACACATATGGTTATGTTGTGAGTAGTGGATAGAGCGACCCCCAAATTTGGACCAAAATCAAATGTCATTTTTGAAAGCTTTGGCCTTTCTGTGTCATTTCACATCTAAGCATCCAATATACTGAGAGAAGAGTAAATTAGACACTTTGAAGACTGATACATCCTCTAGAACGCATTGATCTGGAGAGAAATACATGGGTGTGAGTATTGTAGGGCCTTCTGGAGGTGATGTCACGGAGTTTCCAATTCTGACTTCATAAATCTTTTAGGTAGGAGAGCCTGACGGGATGGCCCTGATTGAGAGAGCTTCTGGTGGAGAAAAGATGCCAAGGTTTAACGTGGAACTCATGGGATGGAGGGATCCAGAGCTGTTCTCCAAGGCTTACACCGAAGTTGAAGTTTGGGGGGCCAGTCTCGGCACAGCTCATGGCTGTGTTTGGAAGCATTGGGCTCAGCAGCTTATAGCTGAGACTAGAGGCTGCTCTAAATTCCTCTATTCTGGCTAGCAGAGTCACAAGGAAAAACAGAAGGACGAGCATTAAAATGTGAACCGAAAACTCTGTCATTTTGGAGCACTATGTGAGCATTATTACTATTCTTGCAAGGGTATAGATCAGCAAGGGCAAGCCTGGGTTAATTACTAAAGCAAAGTCACCACAAATAGATTTGACTTTGCAGATCTCTCTCTTTGGCTTTCATTCAGGATTTGGAATCGGGAATTGTTCCTTTTAGATACAGAAAGCCTTGGGATTCTTAGACAATTTGAGATGACAAGAACACCCTAAGAGAAGAAACAGAGAAAGAGAGAGAGACATCTATACCTACCTATGTGTATGCACACTATGATTTTAAAATGTATTTATTATTTTTGTAGTGAAGTGTAGTTGACATACAGTGTTATATTAGTTTCAAGGGTGCAGTGTAGTGATTCGACAATTTTATACGTTAAGCCATGCTCACCGTGATAAGTGTAGTCACGTCTGTCACCATACGATGTTATTACAATATTATTGACTATATTCTCCATGCTGTACTTTTCATCCCCGTGACGTATTTATTTCCTAACTGGAGGTTTTCACCTCTTAACCCCCTTCAACAATAGGGGGAATTCCAAGAGGGCAAGTCTGAGCTGGCTATCAAATGGGGAGTCCTACTGAGCAACCAAATATGTGACTGTATTTGTACCTTAAGCTCACAAATTAGTTCCTACTGGTTACCTAAAAAATGTCAGAACGACTGTCATTCTGTTTAATTCTATTATCTCCAGTCTAAAATTCAGAAGCTTTGCCACTGTCCTTTCTTCTCTATACATTTGCAACTTCTTGTAACCTTACATTTCCCTTTAAGGAATTGTATTTGCTAGCTCCTTTGCAAGTAAGGCATTGCTAACGGCTCCAGTCTCTTTGCCAATCTTTCCTGATATTTTAAGCTTTAGCAACACAGAATTTCTTACATTTCTTTGAAAGCATTTGACTTATTTGGGTGCAATTTCTTGGGCTGTCCAGCTTGCCAGGGGAACCAGGAGCAATCTCCCCTTACTGTGAGGCTGGACAGCTCCCAGCATATTCAGTGATGCACTCAAGATAGACCCTCTCTGTTATGTGTTTCCTGAAGTGATTGCCCCTTCCCACCAGGGCTAGACTCGATGCCTTCTTTCCTAGTTACTCCCAAGTGCATGGGATCTCTACCACTGCACGGTATCATGCTTGCATGTTCCCCTGCTGAGAACAGTGTCTTATACATAGAAAATACTTGCTTAGTATTGACTGAATGAACAAATAAATAAATGGCTCATGGCAATGGCTCTTCTGGGTAAGCTATTACACTGCCTTTATACATGTTGTACAGCTTACTTATTGTGTCGCTGACAGAAATGTGCAATTCAAAATATTGCCTGTGCCATCTATCTTTTTGGATGTGTTTTTCATATACAATTACATTTAGTTTGAATAGGAAGAAAATTAAAAACAAATTGAATTGGAAGAGAATTAAAAACAAATTAAACAACTCTCTGTGATTTTTGACTGTTAGAATATGTGGAATGAAACCACATAACTCACTTATTTGTTTTTTAAGAACACCCAATTTTTAATTTCCATCCATTTTTCACTTTGGGTAATTCTACTTGACCGTGACACTCAGTATGTTATTTTACAATTTCAAGAATTACAGGGACAGCCACTAATTTGATAAATGCATTGTCACATAATTGAAGTTGTCTGCACTTTGGTGATAATGGTAGTTATTAACTTCTCTAAAAATGCCAGAAATATTGTAGGAAAGCAAATGTGCATGTGTTATCCTTTTAGACTTTTATAATATTTTACTTTCTCAGGTTTATAAGCTGATCATAGGAAAAAATATCCTATCACCTTGCAAGATCAATATGCAAGAAATACATGCATGATTCCAAGATTTAGCAAGTATAATCTTTAGAATTGTTTCTCTAACCATTTTTAAATATTAGACAAATAACAGTATAGCTCTCCGGCCAAAGTAACCATAGGAACTGGGTTTTTCGAGACAGTCTTAGATTTGAATATGCCTATAACTACCATGGCAAATCTAACTTCTGTCAGGGGGAAAAAACAACACTGCTTCATGCGGAAATAAAGTCTAGGCAAACTGCATCAGGTTAGAATATTTATTTATTTATTTATTTATTTATTTATTTATTTATTTATTTATTTTTGAGAGAGAGGAAGTGTGAACAGGGGAGAGGGGCAGAGGGAGAGAGCGAGAGAATCTTAAGCAGGTTCCACACTCAGCACAGAGCCAAATGTGGGACTGTGGGACTTGATCCTACAACCTTGGGATCATGACCTGAGCCAAAATCAAGAGTCCAATGCTCAACTTGACTGAGCCATCCAGGCGCCATAGGATAGCTTTCATTTTGAAAGGAAAGTAAATCTTAATCATTTGTCTAAGCCTATAACCAACAATATTATCTTTCTGGGAGTGGCTGATCAATAGTTTATGACCATGAAGGAACTAGTTAGAGCTCACTAAGTATATTAGTGTGGTTTAGGGAAGGCTGTAGGGAAGCAGGAATTCATAAATGAGAGGAATTAGTATTTCTTCATGCTCAAAAATTTTTAAGAGTTATCGTTTTGTTACTTTCAAGACATATAACTAAAAACTGCATAAGACTCTCAGAGAAGACTTCATGGGATTTATTTCAATGAATACACATATTTTATTTGTATTATTGTGCCTAGCAACATATTGTTGAAGCCTTAAAAATGTTATTTCACAAAACGTGACCCATAGAACCTCTGGTGCAGAATTGCCTGGCACGACTGATTAAAATGGAGCGCCATAGAACTTGTCCCAGACCTACTGAATAAGAACCTCTGGAATTGACCGGGAATACGATCTTTAATTAGTTCATTCTGCACACTGAAGTTTAAGAATTCTCTTAGAATGAATGAAAAGAGAGTGTGTTGTCTTAACAATCACAAGCACACACAAATACATGTACACATGTCACATCTCACCTATGCTATCTTAATGTCACTCAATGAATTATGTTTTTAATAAATCAGAATGATTTATTTGATAAATACATTGAATTGTGGCGTTGTTACTAAGTACCATAACTTAAGGTGACGTAACTTGGTATAGTGGAAAAAGAACTTTGTTAGTGTCACATCATGTGTATCACTACAAATAATTATATCAGAAAATAGACAACTTCTACAGTCAACAAGACCAGACACAAATCTTTGACAGTCATTCAGCGCACTCCACAGTTGGCATGCTCTGCCTAGTTACAAGCGTGTTCCCTTTTATTTGAGCCATATCAAACTCTTTTCTATTCCATCAACATGCCATAGAATCCCTAACTCTCCCTTCCCTTGAAATGTCTGCTAATGCAATTTGGATTCTCATTCATGGTGTATGGTTCCATTCATGTATCTCCTCTCCTGAGACTTTCCCTAATATCCTTGGTAAGTATTGGCTACACACTGTTCTTCTTTTAAGACATTTTGCTTTTAGAACTATAATATGACATATACTGCATTATGATTGACAGTATATATGCTTCCAGTCACCAGTAGATTATGTATTCCTAGAAGTCAAGAGACATACATATATACTTAAAATATACGTACATATATACATATACATATGTATATATATATACATACATATATACATACACACACGCATACGTATATAAGTTCTCAGTAAGAGGACATATTCTCACCAGTGATCTGCTCATTAGATTCTCATTCAGTATTGATGAAATTGAATTAGAAATCATTTTTAGTGAGCAACAAGCCTTTACAAACAGAGGTCTGAATGTGCTGTGAAGTCCAAGGCAAATAAATTACCTTCTTTACCGCAAATCTAAGAAACCACTAAAATCACACTGAAGGAAAACTTAGACTTGCTTTACAAAGCTACATTTTGCAGGTCTGAACTAAATGTTTTTCTTCTTTATGGAGTAAGTCTCAGAGAGTGTAGAGCAGTTTTAGAGCAAAAATGATATCACATCACACTTAAAATAGATGCCAGACACAGAGGTCCAATATCTCCCTTCCTATACACTGCCATAAACTCTTGTTCACCAGGTTCTTTTTGAATTTGTCTTCTGAAACTAAGATGTGTTGTGTAAGGAAAAGGAGACATGGGAACATCATCTCTTCAGAGTTCTTTCTTTGCCAACTACCATCTCTGAATTACCTTTTTTTCCCAAAGTGATTCTATAATATTTGTTTCAGATATCATAACAACAATGCATTATTCTCATGCAGAAGGCCACCTTCAGTACATGTTAGATTGAATGAAAAACTTGGAACAAAAAAATCATTGGGAAGATGGCATTGTTCTTGGCATTCTCTTTTTGGGACTGATACACATCTGTGCAGTTGGAAAAGATGCCAGATATAAATACAGTGAACTTTAGGAGCAACAGCACCCTTTCCATTCTTCAAAGGTCTCGGAGAGTTGTTGTGAAGAATAAAGATCAAATAAAAGCAACAAGAAATTCAGGAGAGTTAATGCATGGCCAGTAGTGGTGCGGAAAGAGAAAAATGTCTTTTCCTAAGCCATTGGGAAGAGCATGAAGAGTGATGGATCTTCAATTTTTTCTTCAAGATATGAAAAAATTGGAAATTAGCATTCCCTTCTTAGACATGCATGACAGCAAGTTGAATTTTTAGTAATGGCTCAGCCACTCGTGCATGTTTCTCCAAAAAGGCATGCCGCTTTTGAACACATGTGTTATCAGGACCAAGATCTGCTACTAAAATCTCAGAGAACATTGTTTTTCCCAATCATGTCATTTAATAGGACTTAAACATCTCATCCCAGGAAATGAATTCAAAAGGAATATTAAATATTCTGCTTTCCTTCCCCTCTTTTAAGTTAAACCTGAAGCATTAACTGTGTTAATCATTTACCAAGAGGGGGCACACTTGGTATTAGTCTGAGTCATGCATCAGAAAGCACACACCCATTTTGAATGAGAAAATTACTATTTGCTTAATAAAATGAGTAGCTCCTGCCTTTCATATAAAATTATCTTGATAATGCCGCCCAGTCAAATGCTGTTAATTTGATGGTGGTTTCATCATTTTTCCATGGACTAGATACACTCCCTACCTTTATAATACCAGTTATTTAAAATTATTTTAATTGAAGGACAGCTCCCAGAAATTTGAAATTTAATCAAGTGTGCCTTTTTTTTTTAACTGGGTGCACATAGAGGTCCAAGAAAAATGCTTCCATTGAAAAGAAAACTCTGCTGTGTTGATCTTTTTATGGGCTGAGCCTACAATATATTTTCTCCCACTCCTGTTTGGACTATGCGAGAATGTCTATTTGAACATAGAGTGAGGAAGGCTGAAAGGTAGCACCAGTGGAAGCAATTAATTCACCCTACTATGTTCAGTCTATCAACAAGGCATAAGGACAGTTTTTGAACAGCATTATGGTGTCTTTGATTTATGATGTTTACTGCTGAATCTGAGTTGTTCTGGAAAATGTTTCCTCTAGAAGGTATAACTAAAAATATGTATCAATCTCTCTCTTTTGAGCATTCACCCCTGTACAACATTTAAGTAGACAGAGTGCCTTAGTGTGGAATAATGAAAGATCTCTGAAAAAATACACGTCAGACTTCATCAGCCAATTTCACTGGGTCTGTTAGTTTCTCAATTTGTTGACCTGACTTCTTATTAAAACATAGACTACAAAGATGGCTTAGCGGTGAATAATGAGATCTGAATCACAGATGTTTTTTCTCTGTGTCTTTCCACACCATTTCAAGCCCAGGCCCTTTAAACATGTTTTCTACTTTAATGGACTAGATATCTTACCCACAGTAAGGTACATGGTTTTTAAATTATTCTTCCTCTGATTCATTAACATGGGAGTTTTCCCCAGTGGAAAGATGGAGATGATGCAAAAGAAGCCAATTATTGTCATCTTTTGATGGGGCCCAAGTTAGCATCAACACACACACACACACACACACACACGCACGCACACACACACAGGAGGATTATCTCAACGCAAAAAGCAAGTTAGTTATATTTAAAGATAGTTTATCAGTCTTTATTACTGAGTTATTTTCTCTAACACCCAGAACACATCTCCAAATGGTTATAAATCAATTATCCGTAGACATCTCAAAGGTATCTTAATTAGATGATATATTCTTACATCTTTATTTTTTAAATGGGAAAAGTCAGACTCAGAAAACTGAAGTGACTTGCTCTTAGATATTTAGCAAAAAGGGATTGTAAATCAAGCTCCCCTGAATGTTTCCATGTTTCCAATGGATCGCTCATCATTCAAACAATTTTTAGAATTTCTTTTTTGGATTCATCTTTAGAACCATTTTAGAAAACAAACACTTCTGGTTTCATAGGTATGATCTATAGGCTGTTTTGTTTTTTTCTCCTGCCACGATTATACTACTTAACTCTATCCCCTGCTTAGTCATCAAACCTGGAGGTACTGTGACCTCCTTGGGGGCAAGTATCATATTCCCACAGTATTTATGATAATATCTGTTCCATTATCAAATTGATTATATACTTTTTTTTGGCTAAAATATATGCAAAATATACGTAACTTTTTACACACTACCATAATGAAAAGCATAGACTCGGAAATATTCTTGACTAAACTATTTTGAAGTCTCCTCTTGCCAAAACCTTGAAATTCAATCTCTATGTATTTATCTTTAGGATATCATTACTATTATTATTGTTATTCATAGATTAATTTTGAGACTCCAAAAACAGCCTATGCTAATGGTATGCTAATCCCACTGTCTAAACAATTACAAATGTTAATGATTGGATCAGAGTAATTTTTTTTCTATTATTGTTATTTCATGCCTGAAATATTCAGTGCTTGGGTTTGTTTCTATAAATGGCACAAAAAGAGTCTTTACAGCAGATCCTAAAATGACTATGTGGATTTCAAAGAATGTTTTCCAATGGAAAGAAAGTGTAAATCTTTTATGTAGTTGAGTGCTAAAACAGCTTATTGACCAATGTCAACAGGTGGAGCCGAGACAAATGGTCCTAATCTGTGCCTTTGTAAATATGTTAACCGCAAGGAGACAATTTTTTTCCAAAGAATCAAGAAAATTAACATGAGTTTTTTGTTCAATTATTTGGAGCCAGATAATTTGTAAGCCAGAAAGTCTAAGGGGATCTTCTATGGTATATTTGAAAAGTGTAGGTTATATATTTTGCCTGGAACTACTTAGAGAGAACTATGATAGCCATTTTTAGAAAATAACTATGGTTACTTGGGCCAGTGTCAAGGTAACACTTTCCAAAATACTACGACCAGGAAGATTTGCACGTCTCAAAGATATTTGAAGTTGATGGAGTCTGTGGTTACTTAAAGATCAGCTGCTCTTATTGGATTAAGTAGAATCGGGTTATGAGCTGGATACCGATCGTGAACGTTCTGGACACACTCTTTCCCCTCACATGATCTAACGTGCCATGGTTTCTGACCCCTCCCTATCCCAGTCATTCTTCCTTGGAAAATACATTGTTCAGTCTTTTAAAACTGTCACCTACTATGGCATATTATTCTCTGGATATTGATTCACAAGCACAAGGTTTGGTGGCAATATTACTGTCTATTATTAAATGGGTAATACATATAATTAATGTAGAATATGTCAAGTCCTCACTAAAATGTCAATAAATATTCATCTTATCATCATTATTATTATGTGTTCCCCAGAGCTTTTGCTTAGCTGTTGAATCAACCTGTCAAACATAATGTACATTATCAAATAAAACCTCTACTGAAGTTTTTTAGCTTTATTTTTGTTTGCTTATATTTTTGTTTTCTTTTAAAGATTTTTAAAAATGTTTCTTTATTTGTTTTGAGAGAGACAGCATACAGGAGGGGCAGAGAGAAAGGGAAAAAGAGAATCCCAAGCAGCCTCCGAGTTGTCAGTGCAGAGCCCAACTTGGGGCTCGATCTCACAAACCATGAGACCATGACCTGAGTCGAAATCAAAAGGGGAACATTCGACCAATTGGGACACGCAGGCGTCCCTATACTTTTGTTTTCTTTGTTTGGTGGTGAGAGGGGAGGATTATTTGTCTCCTTGAACTATTTTGAATTCAGCCTTCTCCTTAATCTGTATTTCAGCAGGTAATTCTTTGGACACAAAATACAGAATTTTTCACTTGTTTTTCCTAACTTATGAATACTGACTAAGGAATTCAAATTTTTAAAATTATTTATCATCTTGGTTTTATAAGGTATTACATAGGCTTTACAGTAGAGATCCATGACATCTTCCAAATGAATAGGCATTTTGTGTGTGTGTTTTCTTATGGATTTCACTATAATACTTAGAATGTAAGTTATATAATGAACTTAAGCACTTTTGTGAGCCTGTAAGTGTTGGGTAGAATAGAAAGGGACAGTGAAAAAAATGAGCCACAAGAGTAAAGAGTATTCCCTACAATGAAGTCTTTTAGGTGAGTAACAGATTCTCAGAATCCTGGATAAGATTTTCCTGGGCAGAGATTTATCATACAAGAAACTGAGGTGGCCACATTTTTTCAACATACAGGGGAAATTTAGGGGTTCTATTAAAATCAGAGCAAAAGTGTTCAAGACATTCTCCTCTTTGATTTCCCTATGTGCCTCCAAAATTATTCTCTTCCTGTCTTTTTCGTGAATTTATTATTGAATGCATTCTCTGGGGCAAACAGGATTATTAAGATATGTTTTCTCTCTATAACAAAGAATGGTGTGCAGTTAGATGCACAAGCAGAAAAAGAAATGAAACACATTTCATGGATATCCAGACAAGAGGCCTGGGCTGTCTGTCAGAAATCACTTTCAGCTGATAGAAACAGGAAGCTGAAAAACAGTGGCTTACATACATTAAGAGTTTATTTTCTCTCACGTAGAAGTCTAGAATAGGCTACCCAGAGATTGTATAACAAGCTTGCAATACTTAAAAATTCAGGGTCCTTCTAGCTTCTGCTGCACTATTTCTTGTCCTTTCAAATTGCATCTCAGACTCCAGAAAGGGAAGGGAAAAGGCAAAAAGAGTTAGTCATGGAGTCAGCCCCGTTAGGGAGCTTCCTGGAAGCCCTCATTTAAGGGCCTTCCACTTAAACTCTAATGGCTAAAGCTTAATCATATAGTCACTTACATCTGCAAGTGACACTGGGAAATGTAGTTTTTAAGGAGGGTTATTATCACTGCTGCCCAAATGGAAGGATGTTAATAAAAATGTCAGAAGAAAAGGGGGGAGAATCTGTCTCTTACCCATTACCTGCGTTCTATATTTGTATTAAGCTTCCCCTTCATTTTTCCTAGAAACTGTAATTTCCTTGAACGTGAGATCTATCGGGGAATCTGCTCGCCAACCTACTTAGTCCTTCTGTGTAGACATAAGGTTAACCTGCTGCTGAGTACTAGCCTTGTAGGAATGTCAAAGTTCTTCTCTTAAGTGACACTCTAAACTACATCTCATTTCACAGACATTTGAACCACACACACACACACACACACACACACACACACGCGTCACAGTACTTTGAGGTTATCCCATAAGGTGTCATTCAACTTTTCCAATCTTTTTCCTTCTGGCCTTGGTTATTCATTAAATTGTCAACTCTATAGAACCACATTTGCTTTTGATTAAAAAATATGCATGGAAGTACATTTAAGATATATAGTTTCTAAGTGACACACAGAAAAAGGAAACTCTGCTTTTGCCCATGTACCCTAAATGTCCATAGTTAAATCATTGCAAGTTACAATTTGTTCAAACATTTTGTAATCACAAAGTCCTGCCAGTCAAACTCCACACCCAAAGTAATATCTCATTTAGAGGGTCCCAGTCTCCTTTTCAATACTTTCAGAGTAGATTTGATTTGCTTGCTGCTTGAAGAGGCAGAAAATTCCATTTGGGGAATGTTTCACAATTGGAAATTCTTCCTATGTTATAACCAACTGTTGCTCTATAACTATTTTTTTGTAGTTTATTTATTTTGAGAGAGACAGAGAGCACAGCAGGGGAGAGGTAGAGAGAAGGAGAGACAGAATCCCCAGCAGGCTCCATGCTGTCAGCATAGAGCCTGATGCAGGGTTTGAATTCATGAACTTTGAGATCATGACCTGAGCTGAGATCAAGAGTAGGATGCTTAATCAACTGAGCCACCCAGGCACCCCCATAACTTTTAACCACTCACCTTGCTTCTATTCTTATACTGGGTGTTTGAATGTACTAACTCACATATTTCCATGATACGAGATGGCATAAAAAATGACCTTGTCTGTGTGAGGGCTGTAGCCTATAATATCTATATGGTTTATATATAGTGTAAGGATTGTATGTCCAGCACAGGGTTTTAACGTGTCCACTACCAGCCTTAAAGAAAATCAGAAATCTTTGTTCTTGAGGTCAAGTTTCTTGAAGCAACGTTAAAAGTTACTTCACTATTTGTAATGTCTCAGGCCCAGAAATATAGTGGAAAATAACAATTAAAAGCTACGTGAGTATCATCACTTAATAAAAATATCTTTACCTCCACTCCCTCAATATTTTGGGTCTACCTACTTCATGACATTTATGATGTGTAAATTGTTCCCCTTCTCTGACCTTTTAGACTTAAGATGCCACTTCACAATGGAAAATATGTCTCAAGAAAATACAGGAGTCAAACTACTTGGCTTTCCTCATCCACTGTATCTCACTTCTATCAACAACTCAACATGAGCCATAAATTCGGAAACAGGTTTATTCATGTATTACCTATGTATTCATGGAGACATTTTATTTTTTTCTAATGATATTCACTATTGCTAAACAAAATAATAACAAAATAGCCACTCCAGAGTCTCTGAATTCTGTTTTTCTGTGCACTGTGTCCTCACACTTCCCCTGATGGAACCCACCCTCTTTTACTAAGTGAACCACAGTCACTTAAGTAATCTTCTTAAAGACTAAATAGGAGAACAGATGGTCCAGGCAACTATGAAGTTCAGCTGCCCATTCCATAACAACTGTACTGCTTTAAATGATTAGGGGAATCACGGCAGCCAGGAAATGTTTATTGTTTTGGAAAGAGGGTGGGTCAGGATGGGATTTCACTTTCACTCTTTCCTAGAGGAAAATATTCATCCAACAGATCTTTTGTGACATATCAGACCTGCAGTCTCCATTTGCCAACTGTCAAGACATCCGATGGTTAAGGCAACTGGGAAGGGTAGCAAGAAAATAAATTGACTTCCAGCCAAGCAAATGCCAATTATAGTTTGTTTTAAGTGTGCTAGAAAAGATGGCAGGAGGCCAACAGCATGGTGGATGGACAGGGGTTGCTTAAAGGGCACATAGCAAAGGCTAGAGCCCATGGAATTCCAAAAAAACATGATTGGCATGGTGACAGATGGAGGCGGGTGGCCAGGCTCTCTGAAAGATGACTTATACTCTGTGCCAATCAAACTATGCTTTCACATGTAGTTCAAAGCCGCTATGTATGATGAGAATTTCAAGACAAAGAGAATGATTTATAGAAAGTCTTAACATGATTTTAATTAGGAGAGTAGAATCGCCATGTACTGGTGACTGGCTAGGCTTTGTTAATAGGCAATCCAAACCCATTTGGAGAAGACAAAAAAAGAAGAGGGGGTTTCTCCAGTGTGCCCAATTTCCTGGATCAGAGTGTAGCTGGGGTGTAGGGGTGCAGGAGTACCTGGCTTCAAGGGTCCCAAACAGATGACATTTGGCCATTCTCCACTGACAAAATCCAAAGACAGAGAAATGAGTGGTGGTGAAATAGGAAAGGAATTTATTTCAGGGAGGCCAACACCAGTAGGGAGCCAGCAGACTAACATCTCAAAGACTGTCTCCAAAGTGCTGAAAATACTTCCAGTTTTATATAAAGAAAATGTGGGGCAAATGTGGGTGGGTACATGGTCAGTGTTGGCCAAATGGATCAATGTCTAAGAGTCAAGCATTGGGGGGTCTTGCTGGCTCAGGGCAGTAGTTATGTTTGAGGGGGTAGTTTCAGTTCCCATTAGGGGGTGCTTTGCTCTCAGGGTCTTCCACCTGAGCCTGGAAACAAGCTGGAAAGAACCCAACTAGGAAGCTTGAGGTCAAAATGGAGGCAACCGAAGCCCTCTTTCCCGAGTGAAATGAAGTTACTTCTTGTTTCAAATCGCACCTTGTATTTGGTCAAGTAACTAAATTTAAGTGGTGAAGACCCAAAGATTCTTACTTGGATATTCACTAAAATGAATGAAAAGTTTATTTTGTTGTGTAAGGGAGAAAACATATTTTTCTCCCCTACTCTTTTAGTTTCTTAGCTGAGATCCCTTTATAATAAAAGACATTCCCAAGGGAAAATGAACAGATGTTCAATGACAGGTATACCTCCTGTATCCATGGGAGGTACCCAGAAAATATGAGTAACTCAAGAAGTGGCTCAAGCTGAAATACCATTTCCAGGTAAAGACAAAAAAGATGTTGGTGGGGGAGGTGGCAGGGAGAGCCAGGTTTTCAGAAAAAACACAGTGAACAAGGGTATGGCTGTATTCAGATTTAAGTCCTTGCCTTCTCCATTTATAAGAGTTTCTACAGATTGAGTCATCCTCCTTTTCCTGGTACAGAGAGGGAGGCATCCTTACATGTGGAGATTTTCCTTATAAATGTAAATTGCTCTCACAAAGGGATAACTCTACTTGATTTCAGAGCTTCTCTGGTGTTTATTGTTTCGAAAGAATAATCAGCCTAAAATAACCCTTATGCCAAAAAAAGGCATATTTTGGGGTGACAAATTCTGCTCCCCTTCAGTTAGCATGCTGGAATTATGTGGTTTAAATGGACTCATGGATTTGTCTGGATGCACTCCATGAAATGATTTCATTGAAGAATAAAATCCACCTACTTGGGGGAAGGCGGTTAAAGTGTGGGCATGACAGGTAGAGAGTGTTGCATTTAGAAATATAAAAAGAAACATTCTGTAAGTTGCTTTCTAGATGGATTATTATATGGTCAATGTTAGCAAATTTTGGAAGGTTAGCATGAAAGTAGAAATCCAGTCATGCATAGCAGACATACACTTCATCAAGTACATTCTATCAAAGTAAATTCTAATGGAATGTCCCAGTCAGTTTTCCCTTCTAAAATGAATTTCTCTTCCTGAAATACATGCATTCCTGAAATCTTAGTACATAATACACTTTCATTCATTAAGCCACTGCACAGTATTGCATTAGGAAAGTTCATCATTTAAAGTCATACTATAATGCTTTCAGGAAAGCTGAAACCACATGTTTTTAACCCACTTACAAGGAAGGAGATCTTTATGTGACATATAATTCAGATGCTATTTCTTTGGCTTAACACCAATATTCATGTTAATTCATGGAGAAAATTAGGATGTGAGATGATGTAAACATTAATAAAGGGAACCTTACCAAAATGGAGTCGGGAGGCCAGCAGGGGGAGCTCTCATATCCTACCACTCTACATCAATTGCAGATCCAAGAGGAAGAGAGGGACCTAGCAGGTAGATACTACTTTACTATCCTGCAGGAGGAAGAAATACTTTCTTCCTTCCCTGGCAACAGCCCAGCCAATGAGAGACAGTCACACCTCAGTCCACGAAAAGTCACTATACTTTGAACTCCCACTTTACACTATGGACATTTTGTTTTTAACAGCCTTCCCAACTTCCCCTTTTCATTTATAAAACAGAGTTCCTTTCCTTTGTTCTGTGAATTTGCTTTCTGCTGTAGCTTACTTGTCCTGGAGTGCAATTCTCTGCTATTCTTGAATAAGCCTACTTTTGCCAGTAAAATATCCACCAATTTTAATTTAAAGGTTAACAAAGGGGCGCCTGGGTGGCTCAAGTCAGTTAAGCATCCAACTTTGGCTCAGGTCATGATCTCGTGGTTCGTAAGTTGGAGCCCTGCGTCGGGCTCTGTGCTGACAGCTCAGAGCCTGGAGTCTGCTTCGGATTCTGTGTCTCCCTCTCTCTCTGCTCCTGCCGCACTCGTGCTCTCTCTCTCTCTGTCTCTCAAAAAAAAAATAAAATAAAATAAACATTAAAAAGACATTTAAAAACAAGGTTACCAGGGACTACTTGGATGACTTTACATTGTTGAAGGATAAACTGAGGAATATTTAAAGTCCAAAGTGTTCATTGAGCAAAAATCAATGTGAATCAGGCAGCATCCAATTTAGCAGATAGAAAGGAGCTCCAAGGAGCTGTATGAAATGAATGATTTTTATAGCCAGAGGGAGTGGGAACAAGGAAGTTATACTAGGTGAGAATGGGTTGGTGACTGCAGTTACCTTCCCTTTGGGGATGGTAGGATCTATCATGCAGATGACCTAAGTAGCGTTGATCAGGTGATTCCTGACTGAATGTTCTAAGATTCTGTTTCTCAGAGAACCAAGATGATAATTAAGCTAACCTCAGTTAGTGGACATGGGGCTTTGCATAAGTGATTCCGCTCTGGGTATGTTGTCTGGTTTTTAACAACGTAACTATTATTTTACTAAGTCAATGCAATATTTTTAATTTTGCCATCCAAAGTATAGAAGATCTTCTAAAGATATGTGATTTTTCACAAGGAAATAAGATTAGGGCATGCGAATACAATAACTCACCTGAAGAGTTATGCCTACTTAAGGTTTCTTCCTGAATCCTCTCCAGTGTTGTCAGGATGATGTGGATGTACAACAGGCCAGGGAGGCAGATAGAGGGACTCTCAACTGGGCTACACATGGTATGAAGTAGATCAGGAGTTATTATCCCTGACTACTCCCTACTCACTGTAACCATCTGGAGAGTTTCAAAGAGTATAAATACTTGGTGCCTATGCCCAGACATTTTGCCTTAATTGGCCTTAGGTATTGTGGGTATTGTGGGTATGATGATTTTGAAAGCTCTCCACGAGTTTCTAATGTGCAGTCACAGTTGGGTGTCACTGCTCTAGACTGATCCAGTGATTCTCAAATTTCTCTAGTCATAAGGTTCCCCATGATGCTTGTTAAACAGTGTGTCTAATCAGCTACACTGGTGATTTGATTCAGGTGGTCCTTGAGCCACATTCTGGAAAAAAAAAAGAAGAGGAAAAGAAAAGAAAAGAAAAGAAAAGAAAAGAAAAGAAAAGAAAAGAAAAAGAAAAGAAAAGGAAAGAAAAGAAAAGAACTATCGTCTTACCTTATTTGTTTAAGCCCCTGGGCTTGTCACCTGGTGACACCAACTTCAGCTATGTGAAAGTTCACTCAGAGTACATAATTCTTAATGTTGGCAGTTCTCAACATTCATGGAAACAAAAACTTTCACAGAAGCTTCTATACAATTGTGTTGCCACATGCAACGCCAAGGGCGATTCCAAATTCCCATAAGTCAGACGAATCTCCAGCCAAGAAAAAAAAAATCTAAATAATGCAATAGATGGCAAAAATAGACCAAATCTTAGGGAGTTAAAAAAGGATCTTTTCTTCTTCAGATGCTTTTTGCTTTAACAGACAAAATTTTATTTTAAATATTTATTTGTCTATGACCCCATAATTATCTTCTCAGGCGTTTATCGAGAGAAATGAAATAGATACGTACAAGAATGCCTATAGAAGTCTTATTTATAATAAACAAATGTTGGAAATAATCTAAATATCAACAGGTGAGTGAACAAATAACAACATGGAAAGGCACATGGGAGACATCAAAAGGCTACCTTGCAAGTTTGTTTAGGCAGATTGAGTTAGTAACTAAAATATTACTTTGAGCATTTTGAAATGTAATATCTTCTACCCTCACGACATGTATTGATAGATAGACAAATAGATATACATACACCTATCGCATGAGAAGATAAATATTATGTCAGTATTTTCCTGTGTATTCCTTCTGTAATAAATTGTAATCTCCTTACCAAATAGATGTCTCGAGTGAAATATGATGAAAAGCCTTATAAATAGCGAGGCAAAGGAGAAAGAAATAATATTAAGAATTTCAAAAACCTCATTCATGGTATAAATTAATCCACTGAGTTGTACACCAGACACATATCCAGAGCTTGTTATATTCCAGGCACAAGATCTGACAGCGCATATAAATTAGGTCCTTGTCCTCAGGATTTGGGTTCTCCTGGAAGATACGTAGAAGGTGACAAGCATTTGAGACTGGTGTGCCAACTGCTAGATTAAAGGTAACACATGTGCTTTGAGAGCAACTAAGAGAGGTCCCTAACCAGTACGGGGATAGGTCAGACATCTAAGGAGGAAACTGAGTGGAGAATTGAATTAAAAAAAAAAAAAAAAAATAAAAAAAAAGGAAAGGAAAGGAAACCATAGAGGTCTTGAGGAAATCAAGGTCTGCTGAATACACATGATTATGAAAAGGTTGAGGAAGGAAAGAGGGGGAGGTGTTCAGAGTAGAGAAAGTCGAGGCAAGAGAAGTCAGAAGTCAGAAGAGTCAACAACGAAAGGCTGGGTTAGTGGCGTTAAGGATTTGGGGGGATGCCATCTTGTCAAAAATGGGAAGCCTCCATCTACAAGACTTTTAAACTTGATGCTGGGGCACCTGGGTGGCTCAGTCGGTGGAGGGTCGGACTTCAGCTCAGGTCATGATCTCACAGCTCGTGAGCTGGAGCCAGGCATGGAGCTCACTGAGGTCTGTGTGGAGCCCGCTTCCGATCTTCTGTCCCCCACCTCTCTCTGCCCCTTCCCAGCCTGTGCTCTCTCTCTCTCTCAAAAATAAATAAATCTTAAAAAAAAAAAAATAACCTTGATGTTTTTATGATTGCGTTTGTGTTTTAGAAAGAGCACTCTAGATGCCACCTTTAAGAATATATCAAGTCAGAAACTTAACTAGCAGCAAAAAAACCTCTCCAGACCTCTGTCACACCCTTGCCCCGTTTAATTGACAAAGAGTAGTTTTGCATGATTGTGTATTTTGTTCAATGAGTTTCATGCAGCATGTACACTCTTGGGTCTGGTTTCTTTCACTCAACATTATGTTTTGAGATTCATCTGTATTGTGGCGTGTAATTTAAAATCATCCAGTTCTGTTTCTATTATTCTAGTGTGTGTGTGTGTGTAGAGCACAATTTATCCATTCTATTGCTAATGAGTTTCTGAGTAGTTTTTCATTTCATAGTTCATTTTCAGAGCTATTTATTTTAGTTCTTGAAATAAAAATCAACCTTGTATCTCATCATGTACGTAAATTCAGAAGTTTCCTGAAATTATCATGTTAGATTTGGAACAAATCGAGTATATAATTCTATTTAATCTTAATGGGATATCCTAATATTTCTGGTTACAACTTAACCATGAAATTTGATAAATATTAATAAATTAACTTGGAAATTCTTTGGTGTTTCTGTGTAATAAAAATGATACTGAAATATAGCTCAGGTGCTTAGTAAAACAACCATGATTAATATTATTCACCACATCAAAAAAACTTTCTTTGCCATAATTAACATGGATGGAATAAAGTCTAAATGAGTTATATATGATTTGACACAGAATGACTCATAGATATAATATGTGTCTGTGTGAGAGAGAGAGAGAGAGAGAGAAGGAAAGGGGGATTATTGATCACTAGTTGTGGAAATGAAAAAGATTGTGAAATTTACGTTTTTAAGTTTCCATAAACTTGTACTGACAATTAAATTTTGATGCTCAAAATACTAACTCCAGTGTGTGAACCCAGTGAGGCTTTTGTTTTTATTTCCTGGGCATGTTTATTTTCTGCACTGGGAATAAGAGTTCAAGTCAAAATTATTTAATGTGAACCTGTTACATGCCAGGATCTGTGCTGGGGAATTGCATGAAAGTAAGGTGTGTATGTTGGTTTTTTACCAATATCCTCTGGATCTTCTAAATCCTTCCTTCCTCCCTCCCTTCCTTCCCTCCTTCTCTCCCTCCTTCACTCCCTTCTTCCCTTCCTTCCTTCCTTCCCTCCTTCCTTCTTTCCCTCCTTCCCTTCCCTTCCTTCCCCTGCCTTCCCCTCTGCAACCCACCCCTCCCTTCTCCTCTTCTCTCCTCTCCTTTTTTCCCCCTCTTTTTTTAAATTCAAGAGGAAGATGAAATAAGGGCCCCTGTGAGTGCCTTGGTTGCCATGGGAGCTGAAGTGGCTTCAGAAGCCACCATTATCCCTTTTAAGCTAGAGATTCTTTCATGCCTGGAAGCCAAATAGAATGGGCAAGTTAAACTGAAGTCTATCTTAAATCAAGTGTAACTAACCCCAAAAGATTGCCACCAAAGCTTTTCCTTGTGAATGGGAAATCACGTGCTTATTCCTTCTTGTAAGAGAGTCAGTTGTGCCTGGTAAACAGAAAGCCTCCTCCAACACAGAAAATTACACTCACGAGGAAGGACGTTTTTCTTTAGAATCTGGTTTTAGAGTTACCCAACTTAAACGGGAAAACGGCTGGGCTTTCAAGTCACCATTCACAGTAATTTTAGAATCTTGAAGTGGTTCTGGCAAAGTTCCACTACTTGTATTTCAGAAGAAGTATTTACCTGTGTAGTGGTCATTACCATGCACGCAATCCCTAGGACTTGCGGTATATAAATTTTTCAATCAAAGATTTTAAAATGCTTTTTATTTTGCTTGGACTCTAAATGTGCTCCAATTCAACAATATTGTATGGTTTGTCAAGAAGTTTCTTTTTGAAAAAAAAAATCCAGGCATAAATTATACAGATTCCTCATTCTTTAATTCATTCATAAATATCTATGAAACGTACTCTACCTCTTGTATTATATGGAAATATATAGTTATACATATAATATACCTTTGTAAGACATATTCTTGTAATATGGTGGGTGAGTTTTAATATTTTTTGCAAAAGAGAAATATATTAGCCAATGTCTTCTTACCAATATATCAATATATCCTCCTTGGCTATATATATATATATGTACATATATGTATATGTATATATACATATATGTATATGTGTATGTATATATATATATACATACACATATATATATACACATATATATGTTATATATATGTGTATATATGTACATATTCGAGTTGTGACAAAATTTTACATATACAATAGAGATATATATAAATATATCTATAATATATGTAAATATAGAAATAGAAATATATTTATAATATGTAGAAATATTAATACAGGTAAATAATACTATAAATAATACTATATTATTACATTATATACATTATATGCATTATTTATATATTTGTATTTATATAAAAAATTCTGATTCTATGGAATCTAGGCCCTTAAAATCTCTTGCTGAAAGAACACGAATTTTCATTAAAATGTCATTTTATTCCTAGACTCCCATTCTTTGTTGGCTGATATTAGTTACAACCCTTTACATTTGACGTACTCTAATGACAGTTTGGCACAATAATGGTCAGACTCCTTTTCTGTCTCCCAGAAACAGCACAGAGGGAAAGACACAAGTTGGTGAGATCATGGCCAAGCATCATTCAATATATTACTGTATAATCACACTCTGAAAGTCATCGTTTGGTTTAAAGTTTCTTTTAGAAATGACCCTTCAAGTCGCGAAAGGCTTTTATATCAAAATACTGAGAAACAGCAAGACTTCAGAGACATCTCAAGTGAGGTCAGAATTTTGGGAATCTCTGAAGTCTTCCCATGATGGAAACATTCCTGGAAGGTGGTAGAGAAAAAACTGAGAGAAAGTAGACTTCCCAGCAATTTGGGAAACTGATGCATATTTTCCTTTCTGCTTCAAGGGCTAGCACTTGAACGAAGGAGTAGGGCGCCCATGAATGCAGCTCCAGCAAGGGAACCTTGTGATCCCATTTATTCCTGTTTTGGGATTTCCTAATTCCATTTTCTTACTTAAACTTGAAAAAAAATATGTAACCACCAGAGGGCGAAAGACATTACATTTCAAAGCCCTTCATGTGCTATTTCAGGCACTAACTCCATATTCCTACGCAAACTTGCAAGGTGGATACACACTGTGGTCTTTTGATATCCCCCGTGGGTCCTGCCATATGGATCACAGATCCTTTTATCTCCGAGCCTCTATCAGCAGTATTATTCCTGCTGCTTGCCAAACAAATCACACCATTTTGAACCTTCTACTTTCATCAGATTAAGCCTTCCCTTGTCCCTTGGGTCACCTGGATCTCAAGGAAATAGTCAATTATTCAGAGGAAGTTTAGGCTGTATCCCTACACCTGAGGGCATTTTTCTACCTAAAATGCAGAAACAAACATTGGAAAAGACCTTTGCACATGCTCACTAGCCAAGTGAATTCCTCCGTGTCTCCCTTTCCTGTTTCCTTTCTTTATGAACATTCCTCACCTCCTGTGACCTCACTTTTTTTGTTTGTTTGTTTGTTTGTTTGTTTGTTTTTAACTTTATGTTGACTCACCTTTGCCGTGTTAACCTTTTGGACTCAGTGACCTAGTTCAGGCTTACCAGCCCACGTTGTGACCAGCTTGGAAATCCTTATCTGTGGTGTCCCAATGTTCAAAAATGACTCACTTCTTTACTTCCACATTACCATCGCTAGAGACTTGAGCATCTGTGTCTAGGAGATCCGTGCCTTATCTAATTCATGATGCCACCCTTATTAGGCATTGGACTCTAAAAACTTGAATGTGGCATGTAAGGTGCTTTTGCCGGCCTGTCTAATTTGAAACCCTTTGGGTAAATGTGCAACGGCAACTGTGTTTAAGCAAATGGCAAGCCGGAGTGAGCTGAAGACTTCTTGCTGTCTTTTTTGGTTTTTTATTTTTTTAATGTTTGCTTATTTTTGAGAGACAGACAGACGCAGTGAGAACAGGGGAGGGGCAGTGAGAGAGGGAGACGTAGACTCTGAAGCAGGCTCCAGGCTCTGAGCTGTCAACACAGAGCCTGACGCGGGGCTTGAACTCACGAATAGCGAGATCATGACCTGAGCTAAAGTCGGAAGCTCAACCCACCGAGCCACCCAGGTGCCCCGGCTCCCTGCTGTGTTTTGAGGATACTCCCCCTCTACACGACATTTCTGATTTATTGTCACATGCTCATGATACCATCCAGGTGGTGGTAGATAGCATCTCCTACATCTCCTGTCACCATCATTAAGACTTTGCTCTCATATTCCCTTTCAAGGTGGTTTCTGCCTTTAGTGCCTTCTACTTCTAACACCCCAGTGCTCTGGAAGAGCGTAGTAAATTGAGGCACTATGGGCTGCTGCTTCATGACAGTTTATAGAGAAGTTGTTCCAAAATTTGGGGTACATTAGAATCATTTGGAGTACTATTAAGAAGTAGGCACCTGCACCTAATTCAGGAGTCCTGGGAAAGTATTCAAGGCTCAGTATTTTCAATAGAAATCCCCAAACTGTTCTCATTTGGCATGGTAGACACCTTCTATTGCTGTTTTAACACCCATGCCTGATAATTCCCAGTTAACAGAGGCTCAGTTAATGAATCACGAGCATGGAGACACCTAGAACTCAAAGAAAGTAGTCACTGATTCTCTCCACTTAGATGAGTCATGATTGTCCTAAAACAGTGTATCAGTTAGCGTAGGACTAGCTCTGTAGCAAGTGGACCCAGAAAACTTCATAAATTAACAAAATGAAAATTCATTTCTCATTCACACAGGAGTCAAAGTGGGTGTGTATCAGGTGATGTTCTATGTGGTAATTCATGGACATCTTGCAGCTCTATCTCTCTCCTGACCTTAGAATACTTAGCTTCCATCCAGAAGGGACACACACACACACACACACACGCTCAGTGAGAGACATAGATAGAGAACAGGGAAGAGACAAGATTACTACCGTGAACAATCTATTGCCATATCTAGCCACATGGCTCCACCTACATTCCAGAAAGGCTTGGAAATGCAGCCTGCTCTTATCTAGGAAGTGCCTTCTCAGCCACCATTCTAAACTATAAAAGGGAAGCTATTTCCCTATAAAAGGGAAACTCTTTGATGGGCAGCTGGTCACCTTGGCCATGTCTGGTCACCCTAATCTTATTCCCCTTTGCCAAGGATTAATTGATGGTAGCCATGTGACTGAATCCTGCCTAGTGAGACATAAAGGAACGGCTTTTGGAAATGTTTTTGTTCTCTTCATAAAGGTTAACATGACCTTTAACCTCTTTTTACTTCTTCTTTTCTCCTTTCTGGAAGGAAGATGCAGTAATGGAGGCACAGCAGTCATCCGGTAACTATGACGGAATATGGACAAAAGCTAACGCATAAAGGATGCTTGATAGAAAAAAGGAAAGAGCCCAGTTCTTTCACGTGTTCTTCAATCACTTTTTCTGTCTTAAATGTTTTGTTCTGGATGTATTATTACTTAAAACATATAGCCTCAATTTCTTCAAGTTACTTTAGTTTTCTAACCCTGGTAGATGGTGGTCTACAGATCACAATTTGAGAAACACTGGCCAAAGTATGCTCAACCCACTCTGAACCTTACATGGGAGATCCTGTGTTGAAAATGCTACCTGCCTATTCTTCTAATAAACACACAGCACCTGTTCCTGTAGATAGCTTAAGTGACTTCAGTGACCTAAAAGCACCATCATAATGATAACAGTTATGGACATCAGTTCCGGTTTCCGTGCTCTGACATTCTCGACTAACCTGTCTTGTATGCTATCCTTTATTTTAGCAATCTACTCTGAGAATCTTGGATGGGGAAGCAGACTCCATTGTCAAGTAATGGCAAGGCTGATGGAAACACCATGAATTACTTGGTTTTCTGGGAGGGATTCAGGCACAGAAGGTTAGTAGTCATGGCAAAAATATTTTCATCACAGAAAATACTTGCTGTTGCTTCTGTCCATGGAGATAACTCCACCTGGGAGGGGAGTTTTGAGGGGACAGATAATGCCCATCTAGTGTCAATGTGTGTTCCAGTTTCCCCAGGAAGAGCCATATTGTATGCATTTCCCAGCTTTGCTAACCGCACCCCCTTTCATTCCCAAATCACCCCATTTATAACCTTAGAATATGCCACAGGTGTACAGGGAAGACTCTATCTGTATTTATAGAAACTATACTCAAAGATTCCACACAATCACATGCTTTTCAGCTCAGAGAATTCTTCCAGCCTCCCTCTCACTGGGTCCTTAACAGTGACAGGTGCTTTAGGCTAGGGTTTCCCATGATGTCAAAGGGCACCAAGCTGATGACCCTAAGTGCAGGCACTCTATACATTGGGAAACACAAAGGAGACTTCAAAGGTCCCTGGGCTACTCAAGCTACATTCAAAGGGCAAAGTTGCTCAGCATCTCAGCACATCTGAAAACCAGTAAGTGTCAACCTATGTACCACACATGTTGCATGGGAGGCCCTGCTTCAGGCCTCACATCTTGCCTTCCCCCGCTACTGTCAGTAGCCTTGTTCCCAAAAGCCTAATGCATTATTAGAAATACCCTAGGATACCATCAGTAGGCTTACACAGAGACATCAAACCACCAAGGACCATCTTGTCTATAACCCATGGGGCCTCCAGCTCTGAAGATAACACTTTAAAAGAAGGATTCACTCAAAGATAGTTATCTCCATTGCCTTAGGAAAGCTGAAAGTGTCCAGCACCATTTACATGAAACTAAATAAAGTCGTTTTCCTTTCCATCCATAGGGACAGTTTTCCAATTAAAATTCCCAGAAGGCCAGCATCCCCTTGTCTGACTCTAATGAGGCAAACTCCCCTGCTTCTTGTTCATTTCACTAGTCTCTAGGTCTCACTTCCTGATCCATAGATCTTAGGCTTGAGTTCAGCTTTGCCACTTCTTTAGATGCTATGCAACCGTGGAAAATCGCTGAAACTTAAGCCTCAATCTCATCCCTGGTAAAACTGGGATAATCCAAGCACTTATCCCATGAGTGTGTAAGGATCATGTAAATTTGGTAAATTGGCTGAACTCAGTAGAACCCAATTAGGAAAGGCCCTTTCAACACTCGGCAGCAGAACTTCCTCATTTCTCTCTTACTTTTGTTATTACATCTATCTCTAAGAACACTATTATATTTTTAGTTGTTAGAAATTCCCATCCAGTGTAGGCAGAAAAAGCAAGTGAATGTATAAATATCTGCCCCCCCCCCAAAAACACATACATACTAAGTCAGGCCTAGTCTGTGATGTGTAGTTATTAAGTAAAACTGTAACCATTCCAACCCTGTTTAACCCAGCGTAACTCCATTTTTAGCTGTTTTACATTTAAACTCTTGGGGAAAATGTCATTTCCATAAGTGTTGCTGCAGCTAGAAATATTTGCAATCTAGAGGATTATGTCGCATCACCATAAAACACATCATCTAAACCAGACACTTTTGAGATTGATGATATGTAGTAGGAACATTACAATGAGACATCTCTGTAATCCAAGATAGTCTTAGGTAAAGTGAAAACGTGGACCTCTTAGGCTTAAATGAAGGTATCAGAATAAGATTCGGCCGAGAATGCTAAAAATCCACTCCACCGTAGTTAAACAAAAAGAAAAAGAAAATTTTGTCTGCTTTTCTTTGTTTATTTTTAGCACCCCGTTCCTTAAATGTTGCCTGGCCATGGCTGATAATGTGGATCCATGATAGTAGGCCCCCAGGCTCCAACCTGGTCCAAACTGGTTGCTTGTGCTTCATCTATCAGCTTTATGTCAGAAAGAATAAAGAGGATCTTGCCTTCTCCCTTTAAAGACATCACAGGAATCGCATAGAGTACTTCTGCTCATATTCCATTAGCCAGATCTACTTACATCACCACATCTAGCTTTGTGAACGTGGTTCTCTGGCTATAAAAGAAGGAAAGACGATAATAGTGGAAACCAGCATTTTTGCCATTGCAACATTTAGTATTAGGTATGTGAATGGGCCAGATATCTATTGAACATTACACAAAAATGTTTATATAACCATTCCATTGGATTCTTTCATCACGGGCTTTGCAATGTTTACACCAACATATTTTGCTACTTTCATGTAATAAGCACTCAGTGGATGGTAACTACTATTGACATTTGGTCCTTTTTGTTGAAGAAGCTAGAAATACTTGCAACGGAGAAACTAAAACAAAAAGTGGGATGAAGAAATGCCTACACACACACACACACACACACACCACATGCGTGCGCGTGCGCACACACACACACACACACACACCACGCACAGATGTATGGATGGTATATCCTAAATGCTCCAGAGATGAGATAACACGTATCCAGACAAGGAAGGCTATTGGAAGACCTTGGTCTTTCTTTGGAACTTACAGATGGCATGCTTTGTTTACAATGAGAAGAAGGGGGCAGGCAATCCAAATGGGGACAATGACATGAGCAGAGGTATAAAAGCAAAGCAAGACCAATGGGAGAGAATAACCAACTCAGAGCGCAGAGTACTTGCTAAAGAGGAGCAGAGGGGGAGGTGCAAGAAATGTGTGGAGACAGCAGATTTTGATTCTCCCACACGTACCTGGTTGGCAGAGCCTTTGCATATATCTACATAAATCATGCAACCATTTGTGCTCGTTCTGGGCACTGAGATGGAGAAAAATAATTTATCAAACATCTAAATGCATGCGAAGATTCTTAATGTTTTTGACCCATGGAACTTCGTGCCCCTTATTATACAAATGACCTTGTGTAGGGTAATCTTACCCAAATGCCTCAAGTCAAACACCCCATCTCTTATTTTGGGAGACCTAAGTGTTTTCAAGGAAGTGTTCTGAGGTGAAGGAAAAGATTGACGGTGTTTCTGAGATCAAGCTCAGATTCTTTTATGTCTTTTCCCGGCAGTTTGTCAGATTAAACATGTTTTGTAAAGAAGAACTCAAAATGTGGTTGGAGCTACTGGTCTTGTAGAGGAAGCAAACAGAATAACTCCCACGTTGAATGATAAGAATAGTTACTTCAAATCTCTTGGTCTTCTTGCTCATCTTGCCAAAATCAGGAAGCTCCAAGAAATAAGACATTAAAAAAACACAAATAGAGATCTCTTTCTCTCTTTTGCTCCCCGTGCTTCTTTATATTTGAAGTGCAGTTGCATCTTTTCCTTTACCAAGTAATTGAAATGTTACGCCCATACACGGATAAATCTAGGTTGAGAGTTTTGATCACTAAAATCCAAGATAGGAGAGCTGAGCCCAAACACTTACCAGTTTTGAAGTCATGCTTGTGTCCTCTCTGAATCCTTGTCTCTATTGGCTCTTGACTTCTTCAACTCACCAAAAGTGGTCAAGTTCTTTCCTCGGTGGAATGTGTACTTTCCGAGGATAGACTTCCCAATTATTTATCACTAAGAAATGCAAAAGTGAAATGTCAAGGAATCTCTCAAAGGAAATTTCAATTGTCTGCTGCACATGAAATGACAGTAGGTCACTTGGCACATTGCATTCTTCCTGCCATTGAGATCGGCATGGATTGTGGCTCCCACCTTCTCCATTCCCCGGCTTAATGAGACTTTTATTAAAAAAATAATGCAATGTTTCATTCTTATGTACTTATTTCTTGTACAAGAGGAAATTATAGCAGTTTGCTTCTAAATGCAAAATGGATCACACACAGAATAGCTAAGCATATTACCATTCAGTTTCCAAATAAAGACATTATTTTGACTCTTTTCAGAGACAATTATTTTTCAACAAAGTCTTTAATGGGGAGGGATTTAGCAACAAAAATATTATGCACATAGAGGCAGTAAACCCTCAGCATTTTATTTTCTGTTTTAGGTCAAGATATTTCACTTTCTCCCATCGATCTGTCACCTAAACCAGCAGAGCAGTTTTTCTGTTTTAGAAACTAAAAATACATATTTTTCAAAAAAAATGTATCTAGATTTTGTTTTGTGTAAGGGATTCTGAAGACCTGACTTTAAATAAGCAAATTAAATAAAAATCGTTAACAAATAGTAGCCTGCTTTTAAGTATTGTTTGCATGAAATCCTGGGGTGTAATGAGCTCCCTAAAAGAGGTGGCTATATTCTCAAACTGCCATGTTACATGGTAGAATTTCCTAAAATGGCAATGCATATCAACTTTGCATATTATTTTGTATTACTCCCCACAAGGCAGCTTCCACATGATCCTCTGGGGTGATTGAAGCAAACAGCATAAAACTGACATTTTCAATGGATTTGAAGGCATTTGCATTTTGGATTGAGAGACAGATACAAAAAGCAGAGCTGGCAAAAGAAAGAGCGATACAAGCATGGAAAGAAAACAGGAGTGGCCACCTGTGTCTTTGGCTTCTAAAGGCACACGCTTTATTCCCACTTAGAAATTGGATTTGGGAAGGAGTGTGGCCAACAAAAAGTGTGTTAATAAGAATCTTGAGGATATTAACTAAATATATCTATAGTGGCCACCACTATGGTGAGGCAATAAATGTTCCAACTTATTCCAAACACCAGAATTCTGGCTTCTCTTTGGTTCTGTCTTCATGTCTTTCTGATTTCACTTAATTGTTGAGAAAAACAAGATGATTTACCTGGCCTTGACTGTTCAAGAAATGGAGTTCCTGATGAAGACAGAAGTAGAAGAGGTTCTTCTCGGATGACATTGGCAGTCAAGTCCTTACAAGAGAAAAATGAGGCTTATGAACTTGATATTTTTTTCTTGAGTATAATTCCCAGAATACATTCTTGACCGTAGCCATTTGCCAGTTCAACAACCCTGTTTGCCACCCAGCTTCTTTTGAATTTACCGTAGCGTGTTCTGTCAGAGCCAATACATAAACTCATTTTTCCCCAATTCTCTTTCATTTCACAGGAAGCTACCATCAAATACAAATATACTCACAGGATATTAAACATCACTCTTACTTAGCCCAAGATTTCAGAGTCTGAGAGAAACATGGAAAAGGTTGTGTGACTCATTGAATCCCGTGTAGTCAAAGAACCCTGTGATAAAGGCTGACAAACATGATGCATATTGAGGATTCTGTTTTTATTTTTTCTCTAGCTGAGAATGTATCAATCTGCTGAGGCATTTTAAGGATTTGGATTGCTTTGCCAATATTTATTTGAGATGTGACTAGAAGCTACAAGTTGATTATGAAGCCAGGAAGAGTAGAACAGGAACATTTATTGAGCTAAATACATTGGCAGCCACTCAACCCACAAGAGACAGATAAAAATAAGTGAAAATAAACAATTAGTAATGTGTGTCATTTAGCTCACAAACACAGTATATGTTTTCTTGAGTTGAATATGAAACATTCTATACGTATAGCTATATACGATAGCTCAGAAAGGCAATGGGGCTGTGTAGTAGGTGCACAAAAAATAATCGTCTAGTGGAAAGAAATGACCTTTCAAGCATTCTCTGGGTAGAAAGGACCCTGAGATGTCTCCTAGGCATGAGATCCTATTCTGATGAGACTCATCCTATTCTGATGACTCTCATCTGATGAGACTGACATTACTTTGGACATCTTGAAAGACAATAAGCATAAAAGACCCTTCTTTCCACTGTTGATGTATTCTCATGTTTTATATTACCTTAATATAAGAGCAATTTAACAGTAGACCCCAAAAGCATCATGGAAATCTAACTTTGCTGAAAGAAATAGAAGGTGCCCTGAGGAAAGAGACAGAGGTCAAAAGTGATTGGCTGAGAGAAACCTCATGCCTCCTGAGAAAATAGGAGGCCATGATTGTTCTATGTCTGGAATTGTAAGTTGCAGAAAAAAAAAAAAGACTCTAGAGGAAATAGCTTTTGCCTTAATCTGACAAGGAGATGTAGTTACCCTGATTATTACCCAGGGATGAGATCTTCATCCAGTTATGCAGGATGGAAAAAAATAGAGAGCCTAGGGCACCAGGTGGGGTTTAGCAAAGTGGTGTTTCCTGCAGATGCCATGGCGCCCAAATGGGAGAAAATAATCGACTCAGAGTGCATGGTCCTTGTTAAGGAGAAGTGGTGGGAGAGGTTCAAGGAATGGGTACAAGTGGAAAGAAAGCAAACTTTGACCCTACGTGCAAGACAAATAAATGAATGCAGACACAGACCTTACACCCTTCACAAAAATTAACTCAAAATGGGTCATAGACCTAAAGATGAAACAAAACATAAAAAACAAACAAACAAACAAACAAACAAAAAACTAGAAATCTCCTGGAAGATAACAGAAGAGAAAACTTAGTTGATTTTGGGTATGGTGACACCCTTTGAGATACAACACCAAAGACACAATCCTTGAAACAGATAATTAATAAGCTGGACTTTACTAAAATTAAAAACTTCTGCTCTGTGAAAGACACCATTAGGAGAATTACAAGACAAGCCACAGAGAACATATTTGCAAAAGACACCTCTGATAAAGGACTTTTATCCAAAATATACAAAGAACTCTTAAAATTCAACAGTAAAAAAACCGAAAACCTGACTAAGAAATGGGCCAAAGATCTTTTTTTAAAAATTTTTTTAATGTTTATTTATTTTCGAAGGAGAGAGAGACAGAGTGTGAGTGGGGGAGGGGCAGAGAGAGAGGGAGACACAGAATCCAAAGCAGGCTCCAGGCTCTGAGCCGTCAGCACAGAGCCCGACGCGGGGCTCAAACTCACAAAACCGTGAGATCATGACCTGAGCTGAAGTCGGACGCTCCACCAACTGAGCCACCCAGGCACCCCATAATGATCCAAAGAATGATGGATACATTCTTAATGATCCATTAAGAAATGGGCCAAAGATCTTAACAGACACCTCACCAAAGAAGATATACAGATGGCAAATAAGCATATGACAAGTTGTTCCACATTGTATGCCATCCGGGAACTGCTAATTAAAACAATAATGACATACGGTTACCTACCTATTGGAACGGTCAAAACCCAGAACACTGGTAACATCAAATGCTGTGATGATGTGAATCCATAAGAACTCTCATGCTTTGCTGGTAAAAATACAGAATGGTTCAGACATTTGAAAATACTCCAGAGATATCTTACAAAACAATCATGCTCTTGCCATATGATCCAATGATCAAGCTTCTTGGTATTTACCAAAAGGAGTTGAAAACGTAAGTGCACACAAAAACTTTCACACGGATGTTTGTAGTAATTTACTCATAAAATTGCCAAAACTTGGAAGCAACAAAGATGTCCTTCAAAAATGAGTGAAGAAATAAACTCAAAGATGTCCTGCAATAGGTGAGAGAGCAAAGAAACCAGAGAACAGAATATTATTCAGTCCTAAAAGGAAATGAGCTGTGAATCCATGAAAAGACAGGGAAGAAACTTAACCACACATTACAAGTGAAGAAAACCAATCTGAAAAGGCTGCACACTATATGATTGCAACTAAATGACATTCTGGAAAAGGCAACACTATGGAGACCATGAAAGATCCATGGTTGCCGGAGTGGGGGTTGTAAGGGGGACGAAAAGGCAGAGCATGATGATATTTTAGAGCAGTGAAAATACTCTGTATTCAGAGTATACAGAGTATTAGTATAGAATAGTATAGTATATATAGTATATAGTATAGTATCAGTATAGTAGAATACTACACTAATATTATAGTATTATAATGATGGATATATGTTATTATACTTCCGTCCAAACCCATATAATGTACACCACCACGAGTGAACCCGAAGTTAAACTACAGACTTTGGGTAATTATGATGTGTCAATATAGATTCATCCTTGGTGAAAAATGTACCATTTTGATGAGTGGTGTTCATAATGGGGAAGGCTATGCACCTGCAAGGGATATTTGGGAAATCTCTGTGCCTCTCTCTCAATTTTGTTGTAAACCTGAAACTGCTCTAAAAAAAACAAAGTCTTTAAAAAAAATAAAGAAGAGTTCTAGTCATTCTTATCCTAGATCTACCAAAATAATGATGACTTGAAATCTCCAGCATAGTATATATTTATACCTAAACATATACATACACCATCATAGTTGCTGTCAGCCCAAAAATCTATTAAAAAAAAAAAAACTAGACATGGAATTATGTTATAAGGATTCCAAACTGAAGACAAGCGTTCTTCCGAGTTGGGTACCCTTTTAAAAAGACATGTGATAAAACTTCTATTTTCAGATAAGTTCCGAGGGGGTAGTTCTGAGATGACTCCTGAGCTGGTTTATGTTAAAATTCACTGTTCTAAACAATTCTTCCTTCACTGAGAAAAGCAAGTAATAAATATAGTCCCCAGGACTTCTTTTTCTTTTCTTCTTTTTACTTAATGTACCATCTTTTTATTTAATGTTTTAAATCTCCAAGACTGACAAACCAACAATTGTACTTTTTCCTGAAATAATACAATTGTAAAATATATTTTAGCCAAAGATCATAAAAACATTTTCTTTGTTCAAGCTGATATCGGCGCTTATATGTCAATACATTTCCATAGAAATACAGGGCTCCTGTATAGCTGAGTTTTCATCAGATAAAATCTTTCCTGAATTCATCCTCTTCTCTCTAATCAATTCATGGGATCTGATATCTTATCTAGTAAGTATCCTCAAGAAGAGCAATGGGAATGTAGGGAGGATAAGAGGTATTTCAACTACCACAGGACTTTCAGAAAACTTCGTCTGTCACAGCTTGTTCCTCGAAATGTGTCTTTTTTATTCTGCTTTGCCAGCTATCCTTATCACATATACCTATTCTCCTCTGGTGATATCCTTTTCCTGACAAGTTAATACCATAGGTAGCACAAATAAAAATAAAAGGAACTCTTATTACATAACCACTAAGCAAACGTGTTACATACATTATCTTATGTAAGCGTTACGAAAAGAAAAAAGGTAAGAAAGGAAGAAGACAGAAGGAAGGAAGGAAAGAAGAAAGGAAGAAAGGAAGAAAGAAAATCTGTTTGCATGGTTGATTTTTAGGTCCACTTTTCTACTTGTTTTTTCTTCTTCATATTTTTATTTAAATTCTAGTTAGTTAACATACAAAGTAGTATCGGTTTCAGGAGTAGAATTTGGTGATTCATCACTTACATATAACACCCAGTGCTCATCATAACAAGTTCTCTCCTTAATGCCCTCACCCACTGTTTCACTTCTGAGGAAACTGAAGCAAAGAAAGTTTTAACAGATTAAGTGGTTTTCCCAAGAATAGGCAGCAAAAGAGTAATAAAACCAGAATTTGAATCTACGTTTGCTGGCCTCCAAAGCCTATATCTTCCAATCATATTACAAATTCCCCATTTGTAAAATAATTATGATAATGTTTCCCTTGGACAGTTGCTAAGACAATTAATTAAGGTGTTTCTCAAGTGCCTGGGAGATGGGAGTCATTGAACAAATGTTATACGAGTTATGGCACGTGAAAGTAAGGTGCTGCTGTATGTAAGAAACACCTAAAAATGTAGAACTTACCCAATCTGGTTTTCAGATTGGGTAAGGGGCAATGGCAGGAAGAATGGGGAAGAGCATGGTAGGGGGAAAAACAAAACAAAACAAAACAAAAACCTTCTATTGTTTTCTATACAAGATCAGCTAAACGGATTATTGGTGAAAAATAGGGGCATTAAAGATACTGCTGGTGAACACACAGAGGGAAATTATAAGAGCAATAGAGAAAACCTAATATCATCTTAGACAATAACTACATTATCATGAATATAATTTTAGTAAAAACACATGAGTGTTAAGTCATTGCTTTTGAAGCTCAGAAGGGAATGAAGACAGAGTTTTAGGAAATTGGAAGAAAGAAGACCCTTGTAATCTAGTAACAGAAGACTTAGCTGGATTTTGTCCTGAGACTAGGTAGAAAGCAAAACTTGCAAATAATGAAGGGCACCTGGGTGGCTCAGTCAGTTAAACATCCAACTTGGGCTCAGATCATGATCTCACACTTTGTGGGTTCAAGCCCCAGGTCAGGCTCTGTGCTGACAGCTGGGAGTCTGGAACCTGCTTCAGATTCTGTTACTCCCTCTCTCCCTGCTCCTTCCCCACTCATGCTCTGTGTCTCTGTCCTTCAAAAATAAATAAACACTAAAAAAAATTTTAAACTTGCAAATAATGAATTTGGGTATTTATCTGAGGAAATTTCCAAGCAAAGTGTGGAAGGTGCAACCTGATTTCTTCTTACTACTTAGAGTAAAATATAAGAGGAAAGAGAAAAGTAAAAAAAAAAAAAAAAAAAAAAAAAAAGAATTATGAAGCCAAAAGAACCAGAACTTAATGACTTGGGAAATTCTCAGCTTATCCAGATTTCATAATATGTTAAAATTAGGAGATTCATGGCCAGCAAAGTGTGCTCTGGAAGGAAAGCCAAGGATAGGGGTTGGACGACATTCTGTTAGTGCCTTGCAAGGACCAAAAGGTCAGTATGTTCAATCATATAGAAGGCTTTCAGAAGATACTAGGTATACAAATGATGCATTCCATCATCCTCCTCAGTAGAGGCCAGGAATAGACATGTGTTTATCCAGGCAAGATTTATGAAGGAGCGTCTTGTCTAAATAAGTGAATTCGACAGACACAAATGGGAGACCCACAAGGATTTTTAGAATGTCATGTCAAGGACACACTACAAGCTTGGACCAAAAGGCACAAAGACAAGGTGAGGTAAAGGAAGATTATGGCATCCCAACAATCCTATAAGCAGGAAATAGACTGCTGAAACTGTTTGCCACAAACCTGTACCGTTCGTCAAGAAACAAGAACAAATCTGAGGGCAGAGCCAGAGGTCCAGAGGATGGATACTCAAGCCACAGAGGATTATTCACAAGGCTTGAATTCTAATGCACTTCGCCCTGCTGGATTTTTGAAGTTGCTAGGGACTCGAGATTGTGTCTTT
The DNA here is from genome assembly GCF_023721935.1 of Panthera uncia. Lineage (NCBI taxonomy): Eukaryota > Metazoa > Chordata > Mammalia > Carnivora > Felidae > Panthera > Panthera uncia. Next base: position 21,835,280 of record NC_064814.1, on the reverse strand, counting down.
CTTTCCCGTTTTATCCCTTTGGATGAGGGATATCTATAACTATCAACTCTTATCTTAAGTCAGTGTCACCATTGTACTTTGGGAGTAGATAACCTATTTTCTACTTTCACAGACCCACAGATGGAAAGGGATTTTGTTCCATGATGGATTAGACCCAGAGCCTCATCCATACCTAATTTGGATGATTTAGGTGATGAGATTTGGGGCTTTTGAACTGTTAAGACTTAGATGAGATTTTGGATTTGAGTTGATGCTGTAATGGGTTGAGACTTGTGGGGTCTTGGGGTGCGATGAATATATTTTGTAAGTGAGATGGACATGAGTTTTTGGGGGGCAGATGGCAAACCGTACAACAGACCGAATAATGGCTCCCCGAAGATGCCATATCCTATTCCCTGGAACTGGAGAATATATTACCCTATAAGGAAAAAGGGATATTGGAGATGCAATTAAGTTAGGATCTTGAGACAAGGAGATTATCCTAGATTATCCAGATGGCCCTGATGTAAGAGGTAGGCTGTAGAGTCAGAGTGAGCTACAGTGACATGGTGACAGAACCAGATTGAAGTGTTTTGCTTTGAATATGGATCATGAAGCACGGAATACAGGTGACTTCCTGTAGTTGGAAGAGTTAAGGAAACATAGTCTCCCCTAGAGCCCCTAGAAGGCCTGTAGCTCTGCAGATACCTTGATGTCAGCCTACAAAGCCCATTTAGGACCTCTGACCTCCAGAAACATAAGGTTAATAAACTTACATTGTTTTGAGCCACTAAATTTGTGGCGATTTATTACAGCAGTAATGGAAAAGTATTACAACATCATAATAAATATTAACATTGTGCCTTTTAATGTGTACACTTAGCCACAGTGATAGATAACTTTCTTCTCTACATTATTCAGATGATTTTCTTAAAGAGAAAGTATTGAGGAGAGGGGGAAATTTCATCACGAAGGTCTTCATTTCACTTAACTCCTGATATATTATGTTGCAATGAAGTGAAACATATATTAAATGGACCCAAATGTACTATTTTAAAGACTTGATATTTGTTATTTATAACAGGTTTCTAAAATATCTTGATCTATATTAGTTCAATCTTTCAGACAATATCGTTTTGCCTCCAGAAGGCCTTTTCCCCTTATAAATTGCAACTCTCATCTACAATTTGCAATCGGTATTTACAATCCTGAGTTACTACCATACCAGAATTGCTAACTATTTTTCTAAAATGTGCGATAGCAAAGAATTTCATGTGGAGACTTTTATTTGGCTTAACACAATTGATAAAAGTGTGCTAAATATAAATTTTGAAAGAAATTTGTATATATATTTTTTGGTTGGTCTGAATCTGGGGACCATATGGCTTAATAGTTTGAGCATTCTTTTCCAAACTTTTCAGATTGCACATTCCTATCATTACATATTTTAAGCACAACCCACAGTATATGTAAATTTTTATATTTATATACTATATAAACTCACTATATTATGCGTATTGTATATTGTATATAAAAAATTTTTTTAAAGAAAGAAACACAATAATTAAAATGAATCTCTTTCATATTTTCTTCTTATACCCCAGAAGGTCATTTTATATACCTACAGAGATGTGCACAGCCAGTTTAGAGACTGCTGGTTACAAAGCTTGGTAGAGGCAAGCAGACCTTGTCTGGGAACTAGCTCTTTCTCTCCTAACCTTTGTGATGTCTGACAAATCCAATCTGTTTGTTGAATGAATTAATTCACTTAAGCATATCAGATACTTAACAATTAAAAAGAGCTTACCCAACAGTAAAGCAGTCGCTGTGGTTATAATTCTAATACTTGTCCAAAAAGCATATTAGACTTTTGCTTGTGTTTCTTCTGGGTTTCAGCCTGCCTTGGGAGGAAAAGAAGTGGCTTTTTGGTAATCAAAGAATTGCCTTTCTTGAGAAATGAATGTATTTTTAATTTCCACGGTCTGTCTCTACCTACAATGCTTAATTTCAGTGACCTTGGTGTTCTGATCGCTCTGCCTTCCACCGGATTTTGTGCTTTTACTGGTTTGCACTTGTCTATTTGGTAAATGTAGGTTTTGTGTTTGGACGTGTTCTGCCAAGACAGACTTCTCGAGAACAGAAAAACACTTTCTATTCTATATCCCTTCAGTCCCATCCCTTATATAAGCGAGGGAGTAAATGCTTTCTTAATGAAAATTTTTATTATAAAAAACAGTCCCTAAGATGATAGGATACCATTGGTTCAGTGAGAGGCACCGTCTCACATTTGAGAGAAACAGGCTTTAAGTAAAGAAACAGTATTCTCATGTTTTCTTTTCCATCTCTTGCCTCCTAGGTTCTTCTCAGCGAGCATAGGTCCATGCACCCTGTATTTATTTATAAACATTATGTTCCCTTATTTTTAATTAACTAACCCTTCTATAATAGTTTACGATTTATTAAGTGCTATCCCCGTTGGGGAAGAGTCACGTAAGTTTGTTTAATTGCAGCAGAATGATTGAGTGGGAAGAGAGATGTTGACTTCTTACACTTGAGTCTAAGAGACTTTTATTCCTTAGTGTTTTGAAACGACTACTTCCTCCTCTGACCCCCACCCCCTGGTGCACACACCCCCACTCAGGGCAGTCAGGTGTAAAATTAGAAGGGGAGGAAATAATGCAAGCATGGAAAATATGAGATAACATTTCTAAAAATAATTCTGGTAACAGAAGCAGTCCACTTTGAAAGCAATAAGAGGGTGTTAAGTCCTCTCCAGACTGCATTTCTCAATTGTTCTTGGGTGCTGCCCTTCATAGCAGACAAGAACCTCACATTTCTGAATAGCTTTCCTGGGTCATTTACCTATGATTTTAGAAGATTGCCCAATGTGTGATGCCAGGCTTCTTTTTATAGCCCAGAGAAGGGCATGTTTCCACCACACTTCTTTGTTGCTTATTTCCTCCTCTTACTGTCCTGTTGACTTCTGCCCACCCTGCGGGGCCAGACTTGGGTTAAGTTGTGAAATCTGTAGAATGTTCTTTAGGCTTCTCCAACTGCCGGCACCTCTCTGTGGCAAGCTGATGAGATGTCTTGTTGGAGAATTATTAAGCCCATTCTCTCTATCTCCTAACAATTAAAACTAGGACAGGTTGGAGAGAAGTTACCGGAAAAGAATTTAAACTGAATGAGGACTAGTTTGCTTGAGAACAAGAGCTGTTCAACAATAAGAAGACTGACTTGGGGTAGTACACATGAAAATATATATATATATGACCGTATATAATTGTGTATATATATGAGATTTATATATATATATATATATATGTGTGTGTGTGTGTGTGTGTGTGTGTGTGTATGTGTATAACTGTACTTTTTACAAAAGTAATGCATTCTCATTGAAAGAAGTAAAATAAATCAGAGGTGTAGAAAGAACAAAACATGAATTTCCCTTTTCCTGCCCCCTTAAGTCCTAGTGTAAATAATTTAGTGTGTATCCTCCCATCTTTTTCTATGCCCTTTCTCAGCATTTGTGGAGGTGTTCCTGTAAATACGTCCTATTACAGCAGCCGGAGGGAGCCGTGAAACACAGTGCACCACTCCAGTGTTTAGCACCTTCCAATGAATCCCCAATTTACACACAGTAGAGGGTGAAATCCAGGAATGGGCTGGCCTTCCCACTGCAACTGTGACGTCATTTCCTTCCACTCCTCCTACATCCTCTGTAGCCACCCTGTTCCCCATGATCTTCCTTAAACACAGAAGGCTCCCTCCAGCCATGAGCCGTCCTAGAAGTGTCTGTTCTCTGCCTGGATTACTCTTTTCTCTGATACTCATGTGACTAATTCCGTGATCTTTATGTCTCTGCTCAGATATCGTTTTCTCAATAATTTGTAGTTTTCCTACCCTCGTTGCCCTGCTTATTTATAGAAAGGGATTCAGGGAGATTAAAACCCTGTACCACTTCTGCAGTATTCTTCCCAGAAACCTACTGCATGTTTGCTTTTAATACAACAAATGGAAAGATGTTAAGCTCATATAATTTTCGTTGTAAAATTCTCTCTCACAGCATACGCTTTTATAATTTTTTTTAAAGTTTATTTTGTTTATTTTGAGAGAGAGAGAGCATGCGTGCCTGCCAGCGGGGGAGGGGCCGAGAGAGAAGGAGAGAGAGAGAATCCTATGCATGCTCCTAACTGTCAGCTCAGAGGCCTATGTGAAGCTCAATCCCAGAAACCATGAGATCAAGACCTGAGCTGAAATCAAGAGTTGGACTCCTAAGGCATATTCATTGGCAGAGAGGGGGGTAGGGGGTGGGGGATGGGGGGGGAGTTGGAAAACCCATGCATTTTCTTAATAATCCAAAGGCATGCATTTCAAATGGTGGGATTCAAACATCAAACGAAAGCATTTTTCTTGCTTTCTAGAAGATGTGTTCTGTACCTCGCAGCCAAGAATTAGAAAACTTCAGGCTTAGAGAATATTTCTCCTTTCATTACAGTCCAGGGAAAAGAATTTAGAGTCCATCACAGTTTCTCAAATAAAATTTTTATCATTTAAAGTACATGGTGCATCTAGATAGGAAAGGTTAACAAGAAAGATGACTTTCCAGCCCTGAGCAATTTTGGAGTAGTTACTTTTTCAGCCAGTTCCTGAAAGCAAGGAACTAGAGAGTAAAAACAGTATATACTCCTGACAGCTGCAATGCCAAGATAACTGCCTTTTCACAGGAAGGGACATGTCATAAGAACTGGGACACTGATTGGAATTAAATGAGATCATCTTGATATTGATGATATCTCCTTGGAGTTACATATTGCTGAATCCCTGGTCTGTCTTCTCTGTTTTTAATTAATTAGGTTAATACTTTTTTTTTCTTTGCCTTTGCCAGCTCAAAAATAGAGAGGACAGAGTTTTCCTTGTCCCCTAGCATCTTCTTCACTATTCTTTCCAATAACATTTGTGTTGGCCTTCATCACATACCTGTAAATGGACAAATGAAATAAAATATCTAATAATATTGGATTAATATCAGTGATATTTCAGAAGAGAGGTAGAATAGTGGGTGGGGAGTGGTTAGAGAATATGCAGCTTATAATTTTTTATTGAAATTAAGCAAGAACATATAAGATTACTTTTCCAATAGAAACATAAAGCTAATCTTCTGATTTCCCGATATCAACTGCATTGTTTTTTAAAGGCACCAACTGTCAAATAAAACAGTCAAATGTTCCTGGTGTGTTAGCTGGAAGGGACTATGCACTTGGTTCATTGCCATGGGATTCTCTAAACATTCTCTCAATATTTATTTCACTAATATAATAAGTGTTGACGTCAATACTCCTTCCTTGCTTCCAACTCCATTCACTCCATGAAACTATCAAATAGTTTCCTGGATGAAAGAGAGAATCATAAATATTTTATTGTGGTAGAATCATTATGTCAAATACTTCCTAATCTCTCTGAACTGTTTATTTTTTGTTTTTAATGGGACATAGTTTGAATGACAGCTGTGGGTGTTGACATTATATATGTTATTTGGAATATTTTACACATGAGTTTAAGCATATTTTGACTTTTGACTTTGACATACTTAACCATTCTATCTACCCATCTAAATATCTATCCATTCATCTATCTATTTATCATCTATCTATCTATCATCTAGCAACTATCCACCTACTTTTTTTGCATGTTACAGCAGAGTATATTACTTCTATTAGACAGCAAATATTTACTGGTATTAATAGTTATGAGGATTTCACTTTCATTTTGCACCTACCCTAAAGTCCACTGAGCTGATGATTATTTTATATGTACTCTATGCAAAGGTCTGTGTTAGCTAGAAAGACCCCTACCTCCGGTTGCTTGTCATTCAGACATGGTACCTCATTCCGAGAAATTCTGAGTTCAGTCTTTGGAGGAAAAATATCTAATATCTTGAAATATCTAGAAAAAATATTTCTAATATCTTGGAATCTTCTCAACAAGTTGTTCAGTATAATGAATATACTAGCTTTAACTTTTTAAAAGTCAGTTTTAAACACCAATCAGCATTTATCCAAGATCAATTCTACCATCAGACCCCAACCTGAGAGTCCAAGCGGCCAAAGTGAATTAAAAATGCTTGTAAAATACTCATCATCAAGTGAATAACAAAACTTCCAAATTTATTTGGAAATGTCCCATTTGTTTTGAAATAACTTGAGAAGAAAAATTGAGAGCTTTGAAAGGGGGTACAGCTTGAGATCATAGTAGTGACTTCTATAGCAACCATGATTCCAGTAATGTCCACATGTCCAAGAAGTAAATTGGATTTGTGTATTTTATTTGATTTTAACTTTGTTGACATAAACTTCCAAATTTGATAATTTAATTAAATTAATGCATTGACAGAAACTCTGCTTGTTAGGAACTATAAATTAGTGTTGTCCTGGTTGACAGAACACCGGGTTTGTTACTGTTGAAAGCAAAATATAAGTACTCAGAGGTTAGGTTCCCAGGGATTCTGAGAGATCAGTCCTACGATATAGCTCTAAGTCAAAGATCCATGCTCCAATCCACAAAGCGCCAGGGCCCCACAAAGCAACTTTAGAAGTTCTTTAAATAACAAGTGCTAAATCCTACTTTCATAATACTGGCAAGAACTGAAGTTCATGAAAAATAAATTGTAAATCTGGTGTGCTTGTCCACCGGTATTACTCTTTGCCCTTCCAGATTTATTCTCAGCCTTGCTTTCTACACAAGGAGCTTCCTTACAGGAACTGCAAAGCCTGGGATCTTCCCCTCTGGCCCCTGGCCGTGCTTTCTCAGTGAGAGTCATCAGCAGATGAACAGAGTGGTTATATAGCTGTCTGCCATTCTCTTGCTGGGCTGTCACTTTATAGCTATGGCTTCTACAAGGTGACCCCTCATCAACATCTACACTTCTCTCTGGGTTCTAATAACACAACTTTCTCTTTCTCCTCTCCAGGCTTAGAGGGTCTAGTCTGGACTGGTGAGCCTCAGTAGGCACTTCTAGGCACTCACTTCACCATCCCTTTATGATTCTGTTAATCTTGTCCTACATCAGCAAATACTCCCTCCATTGAACTCTCTCCGATTAACCTTCTGAGTTAATTGAATGAGTGTGTTTTCAGTGTCCTGCCGGAGCCCTGCTGATATACCTGGTTTGGTCATCCTCATTGCCATGACCCTATCAGTGGTTTACTCCATCTCAGTCCCATTTCTTCTTAGCAACAGTTTGGTAAACACCACCCAACCAGAAAAGAATAATAGCTTACCACATGCCAGAATGAATGTTCAACACAGGCCAGAAAAATCTGCCAGCTATTTTATCTGTATTACCTCAATTATTAGACTCACAATAATCCGTGAAGTTGTAATTATTTCCATTTTGCAGATGAAGTAAGTAACTTGGTTAGAGTGTCTCATCCAGAGAGTTGTGGGGCAGAGCTTCAATCCAGGAACATTAGCTCTGGAAAAGCAGTCGACTACTTGACTTTATTTCTTTTCTATAGATAGTTGCCTAAATAGTTGGTGTGAGTGCCCAAACAAAGAGCTTTTTATCTCAAAATACCTAAATATTTCCTTTACCTTATCTGAATCTGAGATTTCTACCTTGAAAGGCTAGACCTCAAGGACTATAATATAATATTGAAAGAAGCAGCACATCTCCCACACATGAGATATATGTTGCCTGTAGGTGGTTTGTAACCTGTACGACGCACAGAGTGACGGGTGTAAAGTCTGAAGGTACATGTGTTGGACAGACCGGATGTCACAGGAATCGACTATCTCTCACGTAAGCACTGGTGGCAGCAAAGAGACTCAGACTAGGAAGTGTAACTAAAAGGCCTCAAAGTTGTCCTAGGGGCTTAGTGGGAAGAAGGGGGCAAACCAAGAGAGGATCCCCCAATAGGAAGTCTTCAGCATTGGAGAGCTTGGTTCGGAAAATACCCATCACCTGTTTCACATGCGACCAGGGCCGGGCTTTCAACTTGAAGCTTCCATTTTATCTTCCCAAATATTCTTCACAACAGTAGTTTCAGTCTAATGAAATGCCAAAGTACTCCACCCCCCCAGAGTAGTGGCCCTGTGAGGTTTGCATTATCATCAAAAATAACTCTGAGCCTGAGCTTTAGAAGCTAGAACCAAATATTCAACCTACTACTTGGATTATATTGCTATCACCATTTTAATGGGCACCTCCAGTTTGAATGGAAGCTTTTCTTGTTCATTTTATTCTTTCAATTTTCTTTTTTTTTTTTCCTCCTAATTCATTTATTCCTTCCTCTTTAAGATTTTCCTGCCCTGACCTTCATCTGTTCTTAGTTTCAGAAATTAGGGTCCCTACCAGTTGAACTCTTCACCTGTGACAAGAATAATCAGGCCTCTGGCACCTGGAAGTCAGGGACTACAAGGTGAGTAATGCTGTCCCTCATTGTGCCCTGTGGCTTTCACGGATCCCCTCTCCCCTCAGGAAACAATGTCTCTCATTCAATTTTAAAAGTCAACAGATTAGAATGCGGTCAGACAAAAGCAAAGCTGTGCCATTGTCCGGTTCTAACCAAGCTTTTATGATGAAGCCTTTGTGTCCCGCAGACAAGAGTGTATTTAGAGTTTGAAGAAGAAAAAAAAAGTGCCTGTATGAACACCGTCTCCATCTGATGTAAACAGGCATCGTGCCCCCAAACAGCACTTCCCTTTAAAATCAATATTAGCATGCTCTACGTAAGGATTTTTTTCTACCTTGGCTATTTAGAACAAAAAACAAAGAGCTGCCTAGATACCCAGAAAACAGTGGGTATTCTGTTCTTACCAGTTAACCCATCTCTTCAATCACTTGGAAAGAAAAATGCCCATGATAATATTTAAGATATGTTGTCATAAGTGTTCAAATGAATAAACACTTAAGAATACTGAGTGGTGAGCAAAGTGCAATGAAAAGTATAAGCCAGAATGGGGAATCACCACCATGCCTTTAGCATCATGTTTTGTTGCTAAAATACTGATAGAATCCCAGGGGAAGGAAATACTTGGCAGCTAGGGAAGAGGAAAGGAAAAGGAGACCCTGTAACTAATCTCTGTCCCGAATACTCCCAGTGGCCACGCCTTTCTGACGGACCCTCATGTAAAAACATGGGCCAAAATGCAGACCAATGGACCCTCACCTAAGCTTCTCTGAGCTGGAAATCGATGGTGAAAATTTCACCTAACAGTGTTATACAATATTACCTGTCTTTTCATTTGTGGAAGAGGCCAACCGTTCTGCTGAATAGTCTCTCCCTGGAATTTTAGAGTGTCGATGCGTGTCCTAGAAGCAGGAAACAGAGAGCCTAATTAAAGTGAAAAACAATCTGAACAGACATTAACCAAATTTTGACTTTTATGTCTTCCCCAGATAGCTTCATTGTAATCGATTCCATTCAAATGCCGAAGAATTCTAAAAGATTTTATGCTATTTCTTGGCCTGAGGGGAGTCCAATTTTCACTGTCTGTATTAGATGACATTAGAAATAGACCCAAGAAATAAAATGTGTTTAAACTTATTTTTACAATATATTTACACTTCCAGAATGACTTCCAAAATAGCATCAGGCTTCCCTCATTTAGCTTTTTTTTTCATTTAGCATTTTAAAAGATAGAATGGTATTTTCATTTGTGATCTGTTACAACCAGAGTATTTAAAAAAAAAACAAACACAAGTCATGCCCTCCTTTTTATCAATGTGTCTCTTCATTTCAACAATCATTGATTTTTATAACTTTCAAATTTCCCAACACATCCATAAAATACACTCTCCCTGGCATGAGTCATGTTGTTACAGTGATTCAGGAAGTCCATTGCAGGACTAGCTAACAACACCCAACTTATAAAATGAAATGATATGCTGGCTTAAACAATTGGTGTTAGGAAAAGTGGGCATATGTTTGTTTGCCATATGTAAACAGTAGTCTCAAAACATAGATGGCCAACATTTGAACTGAGCAATCATTCTGAGAACTGTAAAGATGGATGAGAACTCAAACCTTTCAGCCCATCCTTTGGACAACCATTTTCCTAAATCCTTGGGAAAATTACATGTTGAATGCTAAGAGGAGATTGATGCTTTATAGGAACAGGTAACTTCGGATCAGGAGGTGATCTTAGCATTCTGTTTTTCACACGGAGTATGTGACAGTCCTGTGTTTTTAAAATTTCAGCTATTTGGGGTGCCCGGGTGGCTCAGTCGGTTAAACATCTGACTCCTGATTTTGGTTTAGGTCATGATCTCACACTTCTTGAGTTCGAGTCCTGCATCAGGCTCTGTGCTGCTTGGGATTCTCTCTCTCCTTCTCTCTCTGCCCCTCTCTGGCTTCTGTTCGCTCGCATGCGTGCACACGTGTGTGTGTTCTCTCTCTCAAAATCAATAAGTAAAAACTTAAAATAAATAAATAAATACAATAAAAATTCAGCTACTGAAAGCAATGCCTGCTGCTAGGGTTTCCCCTGTATCCCCTGGTTATCTACTTAATCTCCCCATGCCTTTGTCTCCCTGATTCTAACATGGTGAAGAGAAAGACCTCTCTGGGTTCTCTTTTGTAAGGGCACCAGTCTCACTCATGAGAGCTCTGCCCTCATGTTTAATAGCTTTCCAAAGGCACCGCCTCCTAAAACCATCACTGTGGGGGTTAAGATTCCAGCATATGAGTTTTGGGGGGATGTAAGCGTTCAGTCCTTAATATATATGAAGCGTTGGCTCCCAAATGCCAATTACTAGGTCTCTGCTGTCCTGAAGGACTGGTGTCCTTCTAAGAGAAAGGAATTAAAACTTAGGCGCACACAGAGAAAAGACCACGTGAAGACACAGGGAGAAGAAGAGCATCTAGGAACCAAGGAGTGAGGACACAGAGGAAACAACCTTACCAGCACCCTAATCTTGTGCTTCTGGCCTGCAGAACTGTGAAGAATCACATTTCGGTTGTTTAAGCCATCTAGGCTGTGGCACTTTGTTACAGCAGCCCTAGCACACTAATATAATTTCTGTTCCTAAACCTCATGCAATTGTTACAACAGTTTTCCAAACTGGACCTTTGATACTTCTTTAAAGTGACAGCCTTATGCTGTGTATGTTCTCGGGAGCTTGCTATTTTTCTAATAACAGTGTGACATCAAATAAATGATTCACATGTTTGTTTTCTTGTTTTCATGCATGTTTTCAACATGCAAATATGTATTTTATTCTCCTTAGCATACTGTAAAAAACAACATACCACTGATATGTAGAGTGGAATTTTATGGAATTTATAGGTCAAGCCTATAGAACAAACATCGTTAAAATATGGATACTTTCCAGCCATGAAGTGTTCTTCTTTTGTTTTGGTCCATTTTAAAATCGACTGATAAATTTTACAAAGTTCTCTGTAAAGGGCTTCTGTAGTGTCTGTGCCAACCTATCTGTGGCTTTGCTGAGTTATGTCTTTTGGTAAGTTTCCTCTCTGTTTATCTTAGGTGTATAGAAGGACAATTGATTTCTCTATTTGACTGTATATACAATTAAATATGCTTAAGTCTCTTTTCATAATTTCCCTACATGTTTTTTTTTTCTTTATAGGCAATGACAGCATCTTTTAGTGTGGCAGATTTATTTTTTTGCCTTTCATGTTTACACTCTTTTATGTTGTTTTTGGTTTCTTTAGGGGTCTAAGTTGGAACTCTGACTAGAATGCTACATACACACACTAATGTTATACATACTTATTTTGTTGCACATTAAAATAGAAACATTTGTAATGTTTTAGTAGTAAGCTCTGTACTTACTGATTTGTTATGTTCTTTAGCCAATTTAAGACGACAGTTTCTATTCTTAGTTTGAGATCATAATTTCAAAAACACGTTTCCTGATGCAAATCATCCACTTACTCTTGGGATAAACCCCAATTGGTCTTGATGTGTTAGCTTTTTCATTTAATGTTACATTATATATGTTATCTTTTGAATGTTTGAATTTACGTTTATATGTATATATGACTGACCTATCTGCCAGATAAATGTATGTTTCCCTTCTCATTTTGATTATGTACCATTTAATGCATTATAGTTTATATTTTATGATTATGTATCTATTAATATATTTCTTTTTGAGATCTGTTTTGAATGTAATGCTTATGAAAGTCCTCAAATCCAGGATTGTGCATTCTAATTTATTATTTTTAAGTACTTTGATGGTTTCATATTTCATCTCAAGATTTATCTTTGTATTCGGTACATTAGTCTTTCATAAGATCTGATTATTGGATAGCTTCTCTATTCCCCTCAAAGAGTGATCCGTATGATCATTTATCCTTATATATCTGGGTATATACCTATTACTTCATGATAAACTTATTACTTATTATTATTATTACTATTCAAAGTTTAGCGGCTTAAAACAACAATAAATCTTTGCTATGCTAGAGTTGTCTGTTGTTCAAGAATTTGAGTGCAGCTAACTGGGTGGTTCTGGCTTGAGGTTACAGTCAATGTGTTACCAGAGCTGTAGTCATATCAAGGTTTGACCGAGGTTGGAAGATTGACTTCCAAGATGGTTCACATAAATTGCTTACGAGATGCTTCTGACTGTTCGCAGGAGGCCTCAGTTCTTTGTCATATGGACTTCTTCTCTGGGGTCTTGGATAGCCTCAGAACATAGTAGTTAGCTTCTCCCAAAGCAAGACATGCAAAAGGCAATAAGACAAAAGCCACAATGTCTTTCCTAGCCTTACATCAAAAGCCACACATACTCATTTCTACAATACCCTATTTTTGCACAGGTCAGCACTGCTCAATGTTTGAAAGAAAAAATAAGGGCATGAGTGAGTACCAGGAGACAAGAGGTATATGGGGGGTATCATGGGGGCTTGCCACCATATTGGATCCGTATTGGTAGTTCATGATTGAACTACCCATTCTTTTCCATTAAACTGAATATTTGGGTTCCAAATGTACATTAGTGTATTATTCAAGAGGACAATGAATCTCAAATTATTTCTCTGTTGTATTTTTTAAAATATTTATTTTGGTAGGTGAATTTCAGGATCATTTTGTCAGTTTGAAACCACATGGGGAAAAAAAAGAAAACACATGGGGAGATTTTTTTTAAGGCATAATTTACATATAATAAAATTCATGTATCTTAAGTAGGTGAGGTTATTAAGTGATATTACCCTGATGTATATTAAAATATAGACTACCGCCACCTTGATAATATGTCTTCCACCTATGATTAGAGTATGCCTTTTCATTTATTTATTAAGTTTTCTACCTTGTTTCTCAATAGATTTTTTTTTTCATTTGTTCAATGAACATTTGTTACACTTATTCCTAGGTATTTTATACCTTGCTTCCATTGTGAATGAGACTTTTTCACCATTATTTTCCTGAACATTTACTATTATTCTGTGGGAAAACTATGACTTTTTTTGAAACGTGTTAGTGTTTGTAATAGTGGAACATTTATGCCTCTTGGGTTTTCAAAATAGACAACCCTATCGTTTGCAAATTATGATAATCTTATTAACATCATTTTATTTGTAACCTTTGGTTTAACGTTAAGTTCTAATAAATTGCTTAGTACTTTAGGAACAGTGTTAAATATAAATGTTTACCCTCAATATCTTCCTCGAGCTCTGTAATTTAAAGGGAAGGATTATAATAGCAAACACTTATGTGGCACCTTATCTTCTCCCCAGGCACTTCCTTGAGTACTTTGCATATATTACACATTATTCCTGAGCCTAACTTTATGAGATGATCATTCCCAAGTTTACAATGGGAACATGGAGACTCAGAGAAGTGGAAGACGGAGTAACTTACTAAGGGCACATAAGTATATGAACCATAGCAGAATTTTATGTATAAATACAGACATATGTTATATATGGCTGTCTGTCTGTCTGTCTATATCTCTATCTATCTATCAATCACAGAACTATCTATCAATAGTTATCTATTAATATCTGTTATCTATCAATAACAGAAACAGGAACTCAAACCTTAGTAAGAGGATTCCTTACTTGATATCCTTAAATCCCGAGTTATGTCACCTCTCAAGTGCCTATCTTGGTGGAACCTGAAGTCTTTAGAAAGACACACAATTTGGAAATTAGAACTGAGTAGATGTGGTGTAAAGAAGCAAGAACTTAACCCCTGCTTCATTATAGAGGTTATTCTCATCTCGGAGATGGCATCTTAGATCAAAAACTGAAACGGGAGGGAATGGCTGAGGCCAGCAGTCCCACTCAGTAGGCTACAGGATAAGGAATCCACAGGAAAGCTGTCTCTCCCGATGTTACTCAGGTACCTAATAAAAGTCATTGGCCTATTAAAAACTGAGTAAAAGGAGATGGAATTATAACTCATGCCTTTCTACTGACCTGTAATTAAACGCTCTTCTGCCATTGACAGTGATAAATGACCAACAGGAATTCAGGGCAGCAGTGCAAATGTTTGAATCCATGTTCCTTGGGTTTCTTAGACTAGGCAGCACCCATACACTTTGATTTGAAAATTACTGGGGTGCCTGGGTGGCTCAGTTGGTTAAGCATCTGACTTCGGCTCCGGTCATGATCTCACAGTTCATGAGTTCAAGCCCTGCCCACCCTTTCCCCATAGGGCTCTGTGCTGACAGCTCAGAGCCTGGAACCTGCTTCAGATTGTGTCTCCCTCTCTCTCTGCCCTTCCCCCACTTGCTCTCCTTCTCTCTCTCTCTCTCTCACAAAAATAAATAAACAGTAAACAAATTTTAAAAAATTGAAATGACTGCATACTCCATTTGTGTGAAAGGGATGAGCTGTTTTCAAAGTTTGTCAATGTTCGTTGTATGGTAAGCAACAGATACAAAACAGGAACAAAACAAACAAGCAAAGACCAGATAACCTTAAACGCGTCTATACAAAGGCCTGGATTTGTTTAGATTTGTCAGACAGAACTAAGCCCGGTATCCTAGTTTTCCAGGGGTTTGGTGTTGGTTGTTTTCCTTTTTAAACATTGTTTTAAGAACTTTTCATCTTTTGTGGCACCTGTGTGGCTCAGTTGGTCAAACGTCCAACTTCGGCTCAGGTCATGATCTCACGGTTTGTGCGTTCGAGCCCCACGTGGGGCTCTGTGCTGACAGCTCGGAGCCTGCAGCCTGCTTTGGGTTCTGCGTCTCCCTCTCTCTGCCCCTCCCCCACTCACTCTCTGTCTCTCTCTCAAAAATAAATAAACATTAAATTAAAAAAATTTTTTTTCATCGTTTTAAAAATTATTGTTATTCTTTTATTTATTTTTGTTTTTGAGGAGGGGGAGTTTTACTAGTCCTACTGGCACGAATATGTTGTTCTTTCACAAACACATGGAAATTCTTATTTTCACTAACTTACTTTTTCTTTCCATGGAAGACTCTTTGGAAACGTAGCATCTCATTTGGAATAACAGTGAGTGGTGAAAATCCGTTTTTAGCATTTTGCCCATCATTTCCGCAAGGCCAATATCCTACTCTGGAAAGATGGCATTAGCTATGTCCTCAAAAAGCAGTCTCTATTCCTTAAAATAGTTCTAGGTTACCAGTCTCAGCTCACTCTTTATTCTTACAAGATGGAAAGGGTTAATGATTTGACTGTGTTTTCCCTGAAAGTCTTTCCAATTCAGTTTCCAGGTGCCCACAACTGGCCCCTCAGAAACAAAACACTGCAACGGCTCTGGGTCTTCCATAGTCTATTTTCTCTCTTTCCTTATAATTTGGATTATAAAGTCAGTAAGAAACCCATCACTAATTTCACTAGCAACAAATGGAAAATGGTCAAATGACGCAGTTTTGAGCTCCTCGGTGCATAAATTAGATCGAGTGCGTCAATTGATTGGAATATTCTGACCTTTTCCCCTTTAAAAAGTATATTAGGGAAAAATAGGTTTGGATGACATTCTATGTTTAAAATATTCTGCATTAACAATTTAGGCAACTTCTTTGGTAAAGAGAATGGAAAGTTGGCAGGGACCAACACATATACTACAAACTATGGCAAAATACCCAAAGTCTATTTTACACATTGTCCACATATGGGCATGCAGTATGTTATAGAGACGGTTTTATGAAATGCCCAACATTAGAGGAAATGTGTGTTTTTTTAAGTGACAAGTAATAAGTCATTCTCGGCGTATATTATGAAAAAGAGCATTAGAAGTTGGATAGTGTTGTTTTTGTGTGTGTGAAAGTCTGGTCTGTATAGGACTGTGGTAAATAGTACATTTTTTGTTAAAAGTTTACTTATAAATGAACAAAGTAAGACACAGAATTAAAAATTAAATGGAATATTAGAATTATGTAGGCAACTGATCCTTCCTTTTATTTATTTTTTTATGTTTATTTATTTGACATTGAGAGAGAGAGAGAGAGAGAGAGAGCAGAGGAGGGGCAGAGAGAGAAGGAGACACAGAATCCGAAGCAGTGCTGACAGGTCAGAGTCCGATGCAAGTCTCGAACTCATGGAGTGAGATCATGACCTGAGCTGAAGTTCGATGCTTAACCCATTGAGCTACCCTGGTGCCCCCTTCCTTCCTTTTAAATGTAAAAATCTTTTCTTCTGAATCACATGGCTTAGTCTTTTAAATAGATGTGTGTAGTGTGTATATGTGTATGTGTGGTTTAGCTCATATCTTCATATTTTCAGAATTAGTAGAGACTTATCTTTGACTTGGAAAAAAATCTGTTAAGCAACAAACAATTGTTTTAAATCAATTAGTTAGAAATGTGCATGTCTGGTCGTGTGTGTGTGTGTGTGTGTGTATAATCCGTTTGAGACTTGGTTGGTAGGTCAAACCTTAGTAATATTCACTTTGTTTTAATTACAGACCACTTCCTAGGAGTCCACTATTTCCTGGAAAAGGTAGCTTTTTCGTTTTGTTTTAATGTGCAGTTGAAAACGTCATGAAGAATCTCTCTTTATAGACCAATTGGAGGCTTTTGGTATGATTCTATTTGCCAGACAATGTGACACAGCAAAACAAATAGTTCCGGTAGAATATAATATTTATATTATATTATATTACATTATATTACATTATATTATATTATATATTTCATTTTCCAGTGAAATTAATATGCCTCACACACAAGCATGCTGCCATTATTCCTAATCTGAAATAAATAGTCTGTTATACATCTTGATGAAATACAGAGCGCAAAAGTAATATGGAGACGTGAATGGCAGCACCATGAAGATACTTCCCTTTTTCTATGCTTTGAAGGATGGCTGACAATAAAAAATAAAACATAATAAAAAAAATGTACCACCACTGTCTCTACTTCTATAAACATTACTGGCAAGGTGAAAGTGCTAACCTCAGAAATGGCATCAAGTTTGGACAGATTTGGAATGGAGGTGTAGACTGATTATTTTTTCTAGTTTGCATGGGCCGTCAATAAAAAGGCTTTTAACTCCATAACAGAGTATCAATAAATTAGAAAAATCAAGTAGTAAATTCCATCTCCTACCTACCCATATATTTTTTAATGTTTTAAATGTTTTTATTTATTTCTGAGAGAGAGACAGAGCAAGTAGGAGAGGGACAGAGAGAGAGAGAGAGAGAGAGAGAGAGAGGGAGACACAGAATCTGAAGCAGGCTTCAGGCTCCGAGCTGTCAGCACCGAGCCCGACTCACGAGCTCAAACTCACGAGTGGTAAGATCATGACCTGAGCCGAAGTTAGACGCTCAACTGACTGAACCACCCAAGTGCCCCTCTTACCTACACAATATTTTATTTTATTTAATTTTCCAAGATGCTTTTACATGTATTGGTTATTTTGTATCCGCCTTTTTAGATAGGTAATACAGGTCTTCTCATCATCCCAGATATGAAGTATTGTAAGGGATACAAGCATAAAGTAAAGCAATGGAACTATGGTGGCTGATCCTTCTGACAACCTTGTGGCATTGACAGGTCAGGTAATACTTCCTGTCTTCAGAGGAGAAAATGGAGATTGTGTGTACCATCAGGCTGCATGGCCCTATGTAACCGGGCTAGGATCTAATCTTCTTGGGGCCAGCCTAATTTCCATTCTCCTCGGGCTTACCCAAATTCCATTCCATATTTTTCTAAAAGTATAGAATTGATGTTCACCAAAGATAAACGAGGTTTTCCTCAAAACTTTTCAAATTCTGAATGTGTGTTAGGATCTCGAAGAGAAGTCTTTATCGTGAAATGCTTTCCAAGTTTTTGAATCCTGAAATCTTTCATTTTTCCCTTTTTATTTTCATTCTCCTCCCATTAAAATCTTCTGGAACCGCTGTTCAGCAAAACAGGGTTTGAGAAACATAGCACTCTACCTTTGTAAGTAAAAATAGGGTTATTTTTCCTTTAAAGTATTTGGTTAAAGTTTTGTAGAAGTGGTATCTGATATGCTGAAAGTAAAGAATGATACTTCAAGGGCCCTGTTTCCCCTCATTTCTGGGCAGTAGTTTCCTGGGAAATCAGGAGGGCCCTTTAGAGTTACCTCCAGCCTACCAGACCAACTCTGCAGTCCGGGGATACTTCTCTCTTGTAGAGATGATGATGATAATGATGATGATTCCACTTCTGTATGAGTTTCCTGACATTGCCAAAACAAAGTACCATAAACATGGAGGCTTAAAACAACAGCGATTTATTCACTCACAGCCTCAGAGTCTAGAGGTCTGAAATTAAGACGTCAGCATGTCTATGACTCTAGGAAAGAATCCTTCTTGCCTCTTCCTACCTTCTGGTAGCTCTTGGTAATTCTTGACTTTCCTTAGCATGTAGCTGTATCCCTCTGTTCTCTGCCTGTGTCTCCACATGGCCATCTTCTCTCTGTATCCTTTCTTCTTCTTCTAAGAACACTAGTCACTGGGTTAAGGACCAGATCTAATCTAGTATGACTCATGTGAACCTAATTACATCTGCAAAACCCTATTTTTTTTTTTTTAATTATTTAATGTTTATTTATTTTGGAGAGACAGAGTGAGCACGAGTGGGTGAGGGGCAGAGAGAGAGGGAGACAGAATCAGAAGCAGACTCTAGGCTCTGAGCTGTCAGCACAGAGCCTGAAGCGGGGCTCAAACCCAACAACTATGAGATCATGACCTGAGCCAAAGTCAGACTTTTAACTGACTGAGACTCCCAAATGCCCTAACCCTACTTTCAAATAAGATTACATTCTAAAGTTCTGAGGAGACATTTATTTTGAGGGGACAGTGGTTAACCCCCTATAGCTGCTGAAAAAATTTTTGTTGGAAGGAAAATTTCATCTACTAAAAATAAAGCTTACAAGTTTTAGATTTATAAAGAGGAGCGGTATCCACTTTTTAAATTATGCAGCAACACAAAAACAAAGAAGGATTCAATGAACTGAAGAAATGGTAGAGACATCGTTGAATATAATTTGATCCCTGTTTTGCATAAAGTTTATAGAGAAATGTAAATGTGTGCACTTTTTGTTTTCATATGGTTGGATTAGTACAACATACATATTTATATTTGCACCTTGAACTTCTCACTCAAATAAGACAACTTTGTCATGACGATTGACATAAATCTACAAAATTTTCTTAATTTTATTTTATTTCTTTTTTTTACAAAATTTTCTTAATTTTCATAATCTATATTTTTATGTAGTTATTATTGAGCTCATTTTTTTATTTTTTAACTTTTTTAACGTTTATTTATTTTTGAGACAGAGAGAGACAGAGCATGAACAGGGGAGGGGCAGAGAGAGAGGGAGACACAGAATCTGAAACAGGATCCAGGCTCTGAGCAGTCAGCACAGAGCCCGACACGGGGCTGGAACTCACGGACCGTGAGATCATGACCTGAGCCGAAGTCGGACGCTTAACCGACCAAGCCACCCAGGCGACCCTCAGCTCATTTTATCAGTATTGTATAGAAACAACATGTGTCCAAGTGAGGGCTTGTATAAAATGAAGGATGTCTCCCTTCTCTCCCACCTCCTTCTCAACCATCGCTTCTGTCTCTCATCCTGTATAGAAGCAACCACCATGTAAAATTCTTTATCTTTTTTTCTTTTTTAAATCCCTTGGTGATTTTCCTTTGACTCAGGTGATATACTTTTATTGCATAATTTTGTGAAATTTTAGCCAGCCAATGTTGGGCTGGTTTAATAATCCCTTCTGAATGGCAAGATAAAGAATATCTAACTCCACTGGAGAAAAGCCACTAATTCCAAACAAAATAAGCTGTATAGCACCATTTCAAATGAGACAAATCCTTTTATTTTTGTTTTTTATTTTTTGGAGACAAAATCCTTTTTGAAAGATAGATTTCTAATGTAGAGAGAAACAAATCAACCTTACTTTTAACCACCCAAGCAGTTAAAAGTAAGATTTGCTGTGAATTATACATTAAAAGTTGTTGATAAACTTTCTAGATGGGTTTATGTGTGGAGTTTGTGAACGAGAGGAAATAGAATCAAGCTTTTAAAAAACATGATAGGAGGGCCATTCTCAGAGTGTGCTTGCCTCCAGAACCTGGATAACAATTACATTGTGCAGACTATAAGTGCTATCAATGTCAACTCTATTTCAAGTTTCAACTTTCAACCAAACATGGCAAAGTATAAATGTAATTGCTTTCCAAGCCTGAAACCCTACCGGGTTGAAATGAAAAAAGGGGAGGAAAAAGTCTTTAATTTTGTTTTATATGTACCAGGAGGAAAATAGAAATCTTTCTTTGGAAATCATTCTGACATTCTGACAAGGTATAAAGTGAGGTCTTCGGATGCATGATTGGAGTCCTTTTCAGGAAATCAAAGGTTTACACGTGTTCAAATGGCCGAGAATCTCAGAAATTGTCTCAGTTACTCAGATTTTCGTTGTACTCTGATGACAGAAATGAAGCTTCCCACTATGCTCAAAGAACTTAGGCAGCTGCGTTTCCTCAGAATTTCTAGATTTGCTTTCTTTTTGCTTTACACCGACTGCAACAGAAGTTTTACAGTGTTTCCAACCTCTTTATTTGGACCTGTCCAGGGGAGAAGCTTCACTTCTTGAGAATGTCTAGTTTGGGTGGAGCGAGAAGGGAGATAAAGATAAATCAGGACAGGGGTGCTCGGGGAGGGTCTCAGTCGGTTAAACCTCTGCCTCAGGATTTCTTCTCAGTTCATGATCTCAAGGCTCATGGGATTGAGCCCCACATGGGACTCTGCATTGACAGAATGGACCCTGCTAGACATTCTCTCTCTCTCTCTCCCTCTGCCCCTTTCACCAGCTTGCACTCTTTCTCTCTCTCAAAAACAAATTATAAATAAACATTAAAAAAAAAAGAAGAAGATAGAACAGGATGTTACTGGTTATTCGGGCAGCGGAGGAGACTCTCAGATTTAACAACAACAACAGCAGTAACAACCTAACATTGCGGTACCCGATGGTTTAAAACCGATATTTTAAATAAAGCTTTTTTCATTATGTTTATTTTTCCTTCCCAATAATGTATTTGCTGTTGTATGGCTCTGTTTTTTGTCTTAGTTTCTTCCTGTGATTTCTTCCTCTAACTCAACTGTTAAGAATTTCACGTCAGGAAAAATTACCAGGGTTTTGGAAGCAGGTGAGCAACTTTCACTGATTTGCCGCTGGTTTGGGGATATCACAACTTTGAAGGGGTAGAAGTTATGTTGTGGGAGACTGGAAGAAGTGTAAATGTTTCCTGCTCACTGCAGTGCAGATTAGTTTTGTCTATTAGTATACATTTCTGTGGGTCAGATTCTCACTGGAACTGCTTTTAACATCTTACTGGGCTCCTCATTAATTAATAAGTAGAATACAGCCTTGTATATGAGGATTTACTATATGGAAGTCACAGTTTTGAGTTTTGGGGGACATTTGTACACTCATGGAGGCTCCCTATGTCTCGAAGGTTAGAAGTTATTTTATCAACAGTTGATTCCAAGACGTGTGCAAATCATACGAAACTGAACTCCTTACTCATAGTTTGGAGCATTTCTTGTCTTTCAAGGAAATAGTAGTCTAACAGAGGTTATATTTGGAAGCAATGGCAAATCTTAATTTCAACTCTCTAGGGAAAATTCAAAAGAAAAGGGAGTGCCTTCTTCAGGCACAGCTAAACTTTTAAACATCATCTATTTGGCTATCTCTGCCACCAGGGTAAGATCTGTGCCCCACACACCAGACTGGGGACCCTTGCTAATGCACTCAATACCAAGAATGTATGGAAGTCACGAGAAATCACGATTATCCCTCACCATGGGTCGACACACCATGCTACTGAGAAGTCCCATCATACCTGGGAAAGGTATTATCTCTTGGAATTTGCAATGGGACTTCCCACAAGGAATGGGGAATTACTTTGGGCCCCTCAACCTTCACTGGGATTCCATTGTTCTGCTCAAGCTGGACCTGTTGAAGTCTACTCTTCTATACCTAGACTAGAACATACACTATTGAAAGAGGGGAGAAGGGAAGCATCCTGGACTCCATATCCGGCCCCTGGTCCATCTCCTCGTGCCTGACAGTGCTGTCTCCCCCAGCCAACATGCGTGGTGTGTACAACCAGGTCATGGTCCTAAAGCTGCCAGCCCCCCTCTCCTCGAGACCAGGTGGGCATAGTCTCTTTTCCAGTGCTAAGGTCATTTGGCTGCTGTCTTCCTTCCCTCCATTGACCTGGTAGATGATATAGCACTGTACTAAATTCACCCAACAAGCTTCTTTAAAAAATTGTTTTTAATGTTTATTTATTTTTGAGAGAGAGACAGAAAGAGAGAGAGAGAGAGCGTGAGCAGGGGAGGGACAGAGAGAAAGGGAGGCACAGAATCTGAAGCAGGCTCCAGGCTCCGGGCTGTCAGCACAGAGCCTGACAGGGGCTCGAACCCATGATCTTTGAGATCATGACCTGAGCTGAAGTTGGACACTTAACCGACTGAGCTGCTCAGGTGCCCTCCAGCAAGTCTTAAATAATAGCTGACAGAGCCTGTCCTTATCGAACACTGAAATATCTCTAATGGGAAAATCTGCCCTCCAAAATAGAATAGATCCGACATTACTGCCTCTCAAAGAGTCACCTCCGCCAGCATCCGAGCAGTGCTGTTTGTTCATACCTGTGAGTTTGCTAATGTATCACCTTTATTAAATCACAGGAGGTCACGAGTTATTGCCCTGAGGGATCTGACCCCCAGCCTTGGAGACAAGAAATCAGGAGTTTGGATTATGGGGCCCTTGGAGGGAAAAAACAAAACAAAACAAAACAAAACAAAAAACTGGTACTTTTTTTTTTTAATTTTTAAAGACTATTTTTGTTTATCTTGAGAGAGAGAGAGAGAGAGAGAGCAAGCAAGGGAGAGGCAGAGAGAAGGAGACAGAACCCGAAGCAGGCTCCTCACCATCAGCACAAAGCCTGAGAGGGGGCCCAAACTCACAAACCCTGAGATCATGACCCCAGCCAAAATCAGGAGTCAGAGCTTCACTGACTGAACCCCCCCAGGCGCCCCCAAACTGGTCCTTATTTGGGGAGTCATTCTCTTTACCTGTGTTTTCTTTTGCCTGTGCCTCTAATGTGGCTGTGGCTCCTGCCACCAGACCGGCCACCTCCGTGTTCACAAAAGCCCTTGCTGACTTCCCGGGACACACCGTGGAAGAGGGGTGCGCCCCCAGAGGGGTGCACAAACGATTCTCAGAGCCAGTCAGTCACCAGGAGTGCTGAAGGAGGTCATGGAGAGGACGTGACCCTCGGGTGACCCGGGAGCCGGCCCAGCCGGCCGGGGACAAACAGACAGAGGTTCCTCTCCCCTCCCTGTTCTTGAAACGCACAAGGTCTGTTCCGCCCCCTGCGTCCCTGGTGGGATCCACCTTCAAGAACGCAGGCTTGAGAGACACGGAATACGGGACTGAACCCCTCGAAGGCCTCCGTGTAAACGCTGAGGACTGTGGCGATGGCTGCGGCGTTCTGCTCGGTGGGCAGCAGCCGAGACAAGGCTCGTGGGTTCAGTCCCCTTGCTTCTTCAAAGCGCCAGCCGCCCATGTGAAGTGGCCTGCCCCTGCCTTCTGTCTCTCCTGGCCTTCCCTGGACGCGGCCTGTCTGGGAAGCGACGCTTTGTGTCCTTGTCTCCTCCTCCTCCCTTCTCGGGATTCAAGGCTGAGAAACGGTAGCGGGACAGTTCTGCGTTCAGGAACCCGCCCCGGGATCCCCCATTTTGGCCTGGAAGCCGGTGCGTCTTTAAGACAAGCTGCTTAAGGATGCTCTGCCTCGGTTTCCTCTTTCGTAGGAAGGGGATGATGGTAATCGTCATACAGCCAGGATGGTTTCATCAGCTGGTAAATGTAAGTGGCCAACTTTGAAGGGAGCTGTGGCTTAGGACCCTTCTACTAATTAGAACGGACAGGAATATATGCTATTTAAATTACCTTCTCTTAAAAAAAAAAAGTTTACTTATTTATTTTGAGAAAGAGAGAGAGAAAGAAAGAGAGAGTCGGAGGGGCAGAGAGAGAGAGAGAGAGAGAGAGAGAATCCCAAGCAGACTCCTGTCAGCCCAGAGCCCAATGCGGGGCTCGAACCCGTGAACTGGGAGATCATGGCCTGAGCCAACATCAAAAGCCAGGAACTCAATCGACTGAGCCACCTAGGTGCCCCTACATTACCTTCAAACATTAAATCCCTGAAGATCTGATGCTAGGAGGCATTTCCCACATTCAGCAAGATACTGTTGCTGACTCCAAAATAACATTTTGGAGGATTTTATCCTTATCTTTGGTTCTTCTTGAGGCCTGCCTTCTGGCTTTGGTTCTTTAATTTCTATTTAAAATAAACATAGTTTTGGTCAAGTTGCCCCTCTCATTTCAAATGTTCGCTATTACCTTCTCTGCAAGTACTTTGCTATCTCTCTCCTTCTTTTCCCCCCGGCACCCAACACACCCTTGCACTTCCTTGAATCCAACATCTATCACTTTGATGGCCCTTTCTCTGGTGCATTCTCAACTGGTTTTGTCCTTGCTGTTCTCTAGGGTGGGGACTTTGTTTGCCCGGCTTTGTGTCTGCGTGAGGCCTTAGCAAACTATCTGGCGTGTAGGACGTACTCAGTAAATGCTTGCGGATTGAATACATGTCAAAAATACATAAATAAGTTTTAAAAAATCATAGAGAAAAAAGCGGATAAATGAGTTGTGGGATCAATATGATTTCTATTCTTCATCGCCTCGGAAAAATCCCACCCTGTCTTTGAGGTCTTGGGGTTTCACCTAGTGAATGAAGACCTCCTTGATTATCCCAGAGGTGGGAATATTTTTTTCATAAACAGGGCTCTAGGATTAGAATCCAGCTATTAGAATTCCTCTCTCCCTTTTCCTCCTCCCTCACCTCCTCCTTTATCGTTACTATTATTTAATAATTATCTGCTGTGAATGGCTACTTACCTCAAGGGTAAGGACAATGTGATATAACGTGCTACATACACACGAGTGAGACACATGTCCTCACACAGCATTCGACTCATGTTAGGCACGTTGTAAATTCAGGCTTAGTGAAGGCTGGTGTCACTTTTCCCCCAGACTCACTGGACACAAGGAGCCTCCCCGACACTGACAGAGCAAGGACCAGAGGAGCCTGCAGGCAGTCTGTGGTTTCATGAACCTGCTCGGGCGTCGGGACAGACAAGTAAGTCGCTGGGCAGGGCTATTGCTATTTTGAGTTCACAAGCTGTAGGCAGCGATGACCCTAAACTCCTAGGAATTCTAAGAAAAGACAGAGGAAGAGGGACAGGAAAACCCTGCGGAAGCAGGGGAAGCAGGGACACGCAGGCACTGAGGGCAGCTGAAAACACAGACGCCGCTGAACGAGTGACAGGGGGAAGAGGCAGACTTGTGCAGAGCCTTGCTGAGAAAGAGAAAGTGGCCGTTGGGCTGTAGGGACATTTGCTTTGCAGAACTGTCGCACGTTTGAAAGCCTTTGTTGCTACGAACAAATATACTTAAACGGCATCAAAACACAATGGGATCCCTGGGACACCCAGTGATGAACTTTGGGAAGCAGTCTGCCATCAGCTTCACCTTCTGCTTGCTGGGCCTCTTTTCCTTGGGCTTTGGTTGTTTTTCTTCCCACCAAGGAGTAGAAAGGGAAGAGCAGGCAGGTTTCCAGCATTTGGAACATTGTAGGATACCCCCATTACCATTAATTGCAACATGCTTTCTGTATTTCTTTTCTAAAGAGAAGTGTTGGATTGGAAATGTACAGGTTCATCAGCCAAATGACAGAATGCTGGCTACCATTCGGACCCCACAGGAAATTTTTGGGAAAAAAAAAATCCTGGAATGGTGAATGGAAAAAGGACAATCTAAGAGCAAGGCCCACCATTGGAAAGCACTCCACAGGCACATCTGAATCTGAAATCCCATATCAGGTCTTTAAAATTGGAAAAAGTATATTTTCTTTGTCTCTTGGACCGTGTCAATCATTTGAGAGACATCAGAAATTAGCTAACCTTTTTATTTTCCTTTTTTTTCCTGAAATTATGAAAAGAGAACTGAATACGGTAACAGCAGTCCTGCTATCTGGCACGAGATAAAACATGGCTTAAAAAAAATTAAGATCCTTAAGAAAATGCCAACATTAAAACAAAGGCTAGACAAGGTTCAAGACATGCTCTCTCATAGATAAACATTTCATGGATTTGACTGCCCTACCATGCATCATTTTCTTGGGTTGTGCTTATAAAGTCATGATACCATGATCCCATAAAACCATGTCAGCTTTGCAACGACATATGGTTTTTTTAAAGAAATAAGTCAAAAAATGAAATCATTCCGTGTTTTGATACTTTATTTGGCACAAATGACACCATGCAAGTCTTTTGAATTTTACCTATTTCATGTTTCAGTATTTAAAAAAAAAATTAATGTTTATTTATTTTTGAGAGAGACAGAGAGAGAGACAGACAGAAGGAGCAGAGAGAGAGAGAGAGAGAGACACAGAATCTGAAGCAGGCTCCAGGCTTTGAGCTATCAGCACAGAGCCCAACAGGAGGCTTGAACTCACGAATTGAGAGATCATGACCTGAGCCGAAGTCAGATGCTTAACCGACTGAGCCACCCAGGCACCCCTCATGTTTCAGTATCTATATCACTGGAAAAGACTTGTAGATGTATGTTTCTTTCAACCATCACACAGTTTCTTATGCAACAGTGCTGACTTCAAAGTCTTTCACTGGATTTTGGATAGAAATGTAAAGTTTCAATATCCTCACCATCATGATTGTACTTACTTTCCTTAAAAAGTTAAGAGAATCTCAGTGTAAAAAGAACATTCATGAAATGACTCTGAGAAAGCTGAAGTCATTCCTCTGGGTCCCACTTAGGATGCTTCTTTCTTGCGATGCTGAAGGGGTCTAATTATTTGGTTGCTATTATTCTGTTTACTTTTTTGTACCTTAATATACAGGAAGGCTCAGGTCCAGTGGCCTCTTCACCCACTCTTAAAATAGCTTCTTTATATTGCTTTCAAAGTGAGAAGCAATAAGAATAAAATAATGGGCAAAGGATGTGCTATGGGGTCAGACAGACCTGGAAGCATAGCCCAGCTCTGTCTTTTAACAGCTATGTCACCTGTCTGAACCTTGGTTTGTTCATCCATGAAATTGAGATATTAAGGCTGACCCTTCCTGTGATGTTTTAAGGGTTTAAAATAATGTAGCTAGGACTTTAGTAAACTGATTAGATATATCTACTGTCCCATATGATTCCATTATGATTATGCCCTATCTAGGGCCTCCCTGAAGACTAATATAGGAAGTCATCAAAATTCTTTGCTTACAGGTGGATTTCCTCTGGAGATTCATGGATGTTACCCTCTCGCCCCCCTCCACACACACTGGTACCTTCAACTGCTGATAGAAGAAAGGTTAGTCTCATTTTATTAAAATAATAAAAATACTGTAATGTAGAAACAATTTATGCTTTCCCCATTCCCTCATTCCCCAGAAAAGATAAAAACTGTTGCCAAATTGGTAGCATTGTTAACAAATCATAGTTGTGGGTGGGGGGACCTAACACTCTCCAGAAGACATTTTCCAAACAGTGGGATTACTTTTATTATTTTTGAAATGGCACGAGAGGTCTGCATTATTCCAGCAAGATTTTTTGCATAGAAATATTTAACCCATTAACTGAATGGACAGTTTGGGCCTTTGCATAAACCTGATGAAAAATTATGTTGTGTGCTTGAATTTTGAAGTAAAAAATGGGGCAAAGGGATCATTTATATCTAAATCTGCATTGTACTGAGCAAACTTCAGTAAGAAGAGCTATGTATATCTAAATGAATATAGTTTAATGAATTTTAGAGCCTATATTATATGGTTTTCAAAAAATGAAAATAGTGAAAATTACCCAGCGACTATAAATACCTCTAGGGTTATCACAAAGAAATATCAACTTCCCCCCCCCCAATTTGATAATAAGAAGTTAGTTGGTATCAGACGTCACCCTCAACAAACATAACTGATTTGTCTTTTTTAATGATTCAAATAAGAATGAAAGTACACTTGCCTCCATAATTCATGTTGCTCGGAAATGTTCATCGATATGTCTATTGTCCATTTGAATTTAAAGTGATAAATTCATGTGTATTTTTGCTCCAGTACCATACTGTTTTGGTTACCATGGCTTTGTAGTGTATCTTGAAGCCTGGAATTGTGATAACTCCAGCTTTGTTCTTCTTTCTCAAGATTGCTTTGGCTAATGGTGGTCTTTCACGGTTCCATACAAATTTTAGTATTGTTTGCTCTAGTTCTGTGAAAAAAATGCAGTTGGTATTTTAATCGAAACTGTAGATTGCATTGGACGGTACGGACATCTTGACAATATTAATTCTCCATTTCACGAGCATAGGATATCTTTCCATTTGTGGTGTTTTCGATTTCTTCCATCAGTGTTTTATGGTTTTAAGAGTACAAGTCTTTAACCTCCTTGGTTAAGTCTATTCCTAGGTATTTTTATCCTTTGTGGTGCAATTGGGAATGGAATTGTTTTCTTAATTTCTCTCAGTATATAGAAGCACGACTGCTCTCTGGGTATTCATTTTGCAGCCTGCACCTTTACTGAATTCATTTGTTACTTCTAATAATTTTGTACGGAGTCTACAGGGTTTTCTATGTATAGTATCATGCCATATGGAAATTGGTACAGCCTATCTAACCGTTACCGCCCCCCCCCCCCCCGCCCGCCAACTAAGATATTACATCTGGAAAAAATTAGAATCAGGCTAATTGCAGGGGGACGCCTGGGAATCCTTTAAGTGAAATGTGTTCCCTCATAAACGAAAGAGGTGAATTATTTTATTGGGTAAATGAAAAGTTTCTTTGAAACCCATGTTGCCAAAGACATATAAATTGGTTTGCCTGATCATTTTGCTTCACATAGATCTTTTAAATGGTAAGTCATCTGAAAGCCTGAAACAGACATTCTATTTAATTATTTTTAAAATGTGGGACAGAAAAAGAGAAGTCAAAGATGATTGTACCATGGAAAAACGAAAAGCATGCATAAAAGAAAGGTAATGGAGGAAAAGAGTAAGTTCACCACAGCAAACAATTTATTGGAACTCGCTTTTCTGAGTTTATGAATATATGATTAGTGCAAATGGGAAATGTTACCATTTGAAGTATCCATGCTAGTTGAGAACCGTTTCTTATGGGACGCCCCCTCTCATATACAGATTTGTGTGTTCTCTCTCTTTAGGCCACAATGCATTGTGTTTTATTATGGCTGATGCTCTTAATGTGTGTACCAAATACACAGTACAAAAATCCAAACCTCCACTTTGAACCTGATTCTCTCTGTTGTCTCAGATTTAGCATTAAGACTCTTTGGCTTAACTCCCATACTTTAAAATGGAAACAATCATGTATCCATAAGATCCAGAGCCTATTCAAGAGAAAAATGATAGTCTTTAGTGCCTCAGACCAGGACCGTCACTGAGAAAGCAATCCCCCATCACTGCTTCAAAGATTTCTTTCTTTAACCTGTCATGTTTTTCCTTCCTAACATTAGGGTATATTTCTCATTTTGCACTATGGGCACTACTATTTTATAAGATTTTTTTTCCCTTCTAAATTCTGTACCATTCCTCTCTTTCTATGGGATACAGATTATAATCATTCTCCTTGACTACTGAGAATATTTTCTTGGACTCATTTAGAGATACAAACACTTCATCCCAAACTCTTCATATAGACTTCACCCCATGATAATGCCTTTTGAGCAATTGAATGGAAGGACTCCTAGATGCAATGTGGAAGGTAAAAAGGAAATTCACCATGGATGGAAAAGAAAAATGAACCACCAGAGACAAGATAAATGCGTACAATAAATATAATATTGTACCCCAGGGGATGAGAAAGCCACTCTACCTAATAGCTACAGAATATGGTAAAGCCATAAAAATAACATAAAATAGAATAGTGCACTATTCCCAACTGCCACTTTTCAAATGTTGCCATAAACTTAGCAGCACCACCGGAAAAACGAGCACACATTTCCATGATGCATGGCCCACCAACGAGGCTCAGAGAGATAGGATTTAATTGTAGCTTTCTGGTTTATCTTTTAAAAGCAGTTCACATTGGAATGTGAAATAAAAACCAATTTCAATTTCCAAAAGAAGCTTAAACTACACATGATTTATAAACTCACATGGGGGATATGCATACTAGTGTTAAGGCCCAGATGGGCTGTTATTAAGGAATTATAAAATTATCGAGAAATCATTATAAAATAATTACTAGGTAATGATTAAGGTTGTCATTAAAGAATAATAATAAAATTCATGAGTCTTAAGGATAATTATTTTTTTTTAGAAATTATAGTTTCCCAGTATAATGTATATATATTTTTACACTTATGAAATTGTGAAATTTAAGGAAAAGTGCAAAAACATAAAATAACGTTATATTCAGCTGAATGAAGGGTAATAAAAAGAATGCCTGTGTCATTTATACCTGAGTCAAGAAATAGAATGTTCTTGCATCTCAGGGGCTCTTCCCTATCATAGACTGCTCCCTCTTTCCTAAAGGCAAGCACTTTCCCAAATGTTTTTTTGGCTTTATGGAGGTATAATTGGCTGTATACACATTTAAAGTCTGCAACTTGATATGTTTTACTGTATTTAGATGCGTGTAAAGTAATTGTCATAATAAAGACAATGAACATGTATGTTAGCCCTCCAAACTTTCCTGTATCCCTTTATAATTCCTCTTCTAACATCTTTTATCCCATCCCCATCCCTAGGTCCCTAGGTATCCAATCATCTTTTTTTCTGTCCCTATATTTTAGCTTAAATTTTCTAGAGTTTTCCATACATGGAATCATACAGTTGTACTTTTTGTATGTCTGCTTTTACTGTGTCCATTTGTTTTGAGATTCAACCATGTTGTCACATATATTAATAGCTCTTTGCTTTACACTGTTGAATAATAGTTCATTATATAAATAATGTTATCTATATAGTATAATAATACAAATATATTATTATTATATATTTATAACATTTATAATTCTTTAATAATGATCATTATATATAATAATTATATAATTATTTATATATTATTTTATAATAAAATATTATAATAGAATATTGTGAATATATAACAATTATTTTATCCATATGGCTGTTGATGGTCAAATGAGTTTTGGTCAGTTTGGGATCATTACACATAAGGGTGCATCAACCTTCTGTGAACATTCCTATACATGTTTTTATATGGATACATGCCTTCCCTTGGGTAAATACCAAGGAGTAGAATGGCTGGCTTAAACTGTAGATTTATTTTTAAATGTTTAGATAAATGCCAAATGAGTTTTCCAAATGGGTTATATCTGTTTACATTCCCACCAGCAGTGGTTGAGAGTTCCAATTATTTCACATCTTTGTCAAAACTGCATATGGTCAGTCTTTGAAATTTAGCAATTCCATTAAGTATGGAGTCATATTCCATTGTGTTTTTAAATTTTATTTTCTGAATGACTAATAATGTTGAGCAAATTTTCAAGTGTGTATTTGCCATCTGTGTATCTTCTTTAGTAAGGTGCCTATTAAATACTTTCCCCTTTTTTAAAAAAAATCTATCATTTGTTCTCTTATTTTTGAGTTTCAAAAATTCTTTATATACAAGTCCTTGTGGTGCCTGGTGGGTTAGTGGGTTAAGGGTCCGACTCTTGGTTTTGGCTCAGGGCACGATCTCACGGTTTGTGAATTCGAGCCCTGCATTTGATTCAGTGGTGACAGTGTAGAGCCTGCTGGGGATTCTCTTTCTCTCTCTCTCTCTGGCCCTCCCGTGTTGTGCTCTCTCTCTCCCTCTGTCTCAAAATAAATGAAAAAACTTAAAAAAAAGTCTTTAATCAGATATATGATTTGCAAATATCTTCTGCCAGTCTATGATCCCTTTATTCCTGTCGCAATGTCTTACGAAGATCAGAGATGTTTTGATTTTGATAGAGTATAATTTATCAATTTTTGTGATGGTTCATGCTTTTTGTGTTGAGTCTAAGAAATTTTTACACAGCCAATTTTAACAAAGCTTTTCTTCTAGGTATTCTTTAAAAAATGTTATAATTTTACATTTTACATTTAGGTCCATTATGGTCTACTTTCTGTTTATTTTTGTATATTTGTAGCTCAAAGTTGTTGGTTTTTTTTTTCCTTATGGGCATCCAATAGTCCCAACAGCATTTATAAAGAATTTTAAATAGCCCTTACTCAATAATTCCTAAAACAACTAGAGAGATAATTAGTAAACATATAGAAGATATGTAGATAATGTACTCTGAATCAAAATAAAACAGTAGTGTGGTGATAGAAAATTGTTGTGGTTTTTAACATTTTAGAAGTGAGAAAGAGAATAGGAAATTTTATTCTTTGTTTCCTTTCCAACAGCTCTGGGCCCAATGGAAATCTGTTTTCCTCCCTAGGGTAATGCTTAGGAAATTATTCTGTCTCAATATCCTGAGGGCCCAACTGCCTATTATCAGCATTATAAAGGTTATGGATTCTTGGAAACAGCCAAATGTGATATTTCACTAAGCAATTAATTGCTAGTGGGAGTTTTCCACCAGATGCCAATAATATTTCTATTGATGCATTCAGAATATTTGGGATAAATATGAAAAATTTCTCCCAATCAATCAAAATTATGTATATATGCATATGTAGATGTATATGAAGAACATAATGGATTATTATGGCCAGTAATTTACCTGGGAACAAATGCTGTTTCAGGAAAAATTCAGATTTCTAGCCTATCTATGATGATCCAAGATGTCATTGATGATATTGATAAATTACCTTTGAAAGAATATCACTAGGAGTAACTATTTTAAGCCTTTATATGTCAAGAGCTGTAATTTTTCTTGTGTTTCAAATACTTCATCTAGAAAAAAAAACAAAAAAACAAAAAAACAAAAAAAACAAAAAAAAAAAAAAACAAATACTTCATCTAGAAAGCCATGAGGCTAAAACTGAGTAGAGTGTGCAAGCGAAAAGTAGAAAATGAGGCTATTATCTAGACTGATTAAGCTAAATCTAAACCACATTAAGCTAGTTATTTTACCCACTTTAAAAATCGCATGTTGTTATGTAACAGAAAACTGTAGGTTTCTGTTCATTAACTTAGCTTTTCTTAGTGATACAACTGAAGCCAGAATTGTCTAACACACACACACACACACACGCTTAATAGGTTACAACACAGGCACACTGAAGAAGTAAATCCCTGGTTATATCTTGTTAAAACATGCACAAAAACTAGCATATGCCTTCAAGACATTCACCTTGAAAACCTGAGTTTTCACCTTGAAAACCTGCTCTTCCCTCAGTCCTTTTTGTCCATGTAGGATGTCACTTCCTATCCAATTAATACTCATTCCCTACCTTGTTACCATGAAAGCTTCAGAGCTAGTCCACAAGATATATACCCTTGGGACTTCTTGATTTTAAAAGATTATTGTTAGCTCCTGTGAAATACAGCCCACTATTTATGACCCCACTGCTGTCACTCTAGAAGTTAACTAGAATACAAATGGCTTGGATTTACCAATCAAGAAACATCATAGGGCTCTATCCTACTCTTGCCATTCATGATTGACTGTAATAAAAATCATTCTCTAACAAATTCGTTGCGTAAAAACACAAACAGTGAAAAATTTTCTCTAACACGGTAACCATTTTAATATTGTCTCGCTTATTTGCTTGCATTCATTGGCTTAGACATCTTATGCTAAGGAACAATACTCAATCAGAAAAGTTCTAGAAATAACTAAATATGGAAAAACTGTCCCTTTTCACACAGAATGTAAATGACTAAGAGTCAATTCTGGTCTATTCGGCTTCAAAAAACCTGAAATGGAGTATTAATAATGAAAAGAACTAGAGCTAGGGTAAGAGGCTCGTTGTTTCATGAGGTTGTCTAAACAGGATCCTTGGAATTGCCAGTGGCAGGACCCAGGCTCTCATCCCTGGCACTCACTCTACATGCTGGGAGTATTGCCTGCTGCCACAGATGAGTCCCTCCCTAGGACTGTCTTTGGCTGAAGACAGTTTATGCCTCCTCCCTGGGACAGCCTATGTCCAGTGACTTGTCTGTGCATCAGGTCTGGCCACCTTTCCTTGACTTGAGGCATCTTGGAAGGACCATTTCAGCTGTAGAGCTTCCCTTGGGATGGACTGCAGCCCTTGAAGCACCTGCTCCTCCCTCAGTCCTTCTGCCCTTGTTCTTTACAGATGATGGTCTCAAGAACTCTGTCTAGGAAATGTTTTGTACACAGATCTCTAAGTAGGAGACTGTTTTGGTGGGGGGAGTCTGACTTACAATATGTGGGGTATAGGAAACAGGTAGCACTTCTCATGAATGGACTTGGCTCACTTTCCTTCCAAGGTTACCAGAAGCATTTTTGTCACACAACATGAGTCTTAATTACTACATAATTACTACAAAAAATTCTATTTGCAATCATTTTCCACATCAGATTTCCATTCAACTTTAAAAATCATAAGGGATTTTATGGACACAAATGAAACCAGGGGGATCATTAGATCACCTTGGTTAATAGTCATTGAAAAGGGGCAGCTGGGTGGCTCAGTTGGTTGAGAGTGTCCGACTTTGGCTCAGGTCATGATCTCACAGTTTGTGAGTTCGAGCCCCTCACGGGGCTCTGTGCTGACAGCTCAGAGCCTGGAGTCTGCTTCAGATTCTGTGTCTCCCTCTCTCTCTGTTCCTCCCCCGCTTGAGCTCTCTCTCTCTCTCAAAAATAAATAAGCACGAAAAATGTTATTTAAAAAATGGAACTCTAGAAAAACACATTGGAACTCCGTAACATACATGTAGTGTACAAGATGTACATGATTCATGTTAGTCAATGGGTTTGCATGTGGGGTGATCAAACTGTGGCTGGTCTCTTAGCTGGAACTCCCTCTGTGCAAGTAAATCACACCTCTCAGATTTCAAAGAAAAGAATCCTTTAACTTTCTGTCTATGTCCAGCTGCTAGTATTCCAAGGTGGAGGATATGGGAAGGAGTTTGAGAGACTCTATTAGTTTTCGATGCTGCATGATAAATTAGCACAAAGCCAGGGGCTTAAAACAACACACATCGACGATCTCTCAGTTTTTGTAAGTCACAGGTGCTGGCATGACATGTCTGGGTCTTCTGCTCCAGGATCTTTGCTCACAGGCTGAAATCCAAGGCTGTGGTCTTCTCAGAGGCTCAGCTGAGGCTACATCTTCTTTCAGGATACTTCACATTGT
Source organism: Panthera uncia (assembly GCF_023721935.1). Classification (NCBI taxonomy): domain Eukaryota; kingdom Metazoa; phylum Chordata; class Mammalia; order Carnivora; family Felidae; genus Panthera; species Panthera uncia. The sequence continues at coordinate 21,799,537 of NC_064814.1, read as the reverse complement.
TGGGGGATTTCATTCTCTTGTTTCAGAACTGAGGTTCCCATTTCTTTCAGAGGCTTCCTTCTGTTCATAGGGAGGCCACTCAGAGTTGTTTGTCAAATGGGCTTCTGGAATATGGCTAGTTACTTTATGACAGTTTGCTTCTTCAAGGCCAGTGAGGGGTAGTCTCTATAGCTCCAGTCTGCTAAGACTGATTCTTATGTAATGTAACATAATTATGCAAGCGGCATTCCATCTGATTGCCATATTCTATTGGCTGAAGCAAATCAGAGGTCCCATTCATGCTACGGTGGTATTTATCTAGAAGATAAGAATCACTGAGGCTGACGTGTGTCCCTCAGAGTTTGTCTACCATACAGACCATGGTTCATTATGTATTGGTTCAATGTTTCTGAATTCGTGTTTCTAGGACCTCTCAGATTTAATTTCTTCAAATAAGAATCTCCAAGGAGGAGGAGGATGAGAGGAAGTCATTGGATTCTGCAGGCTCTGGGAGTCCCAACTGTATTAAACTCAACTACTTTCTATATACTCACAACTCCATGTTACCCCCACCCCTGGGTAGTATCCATAGTCTCTAGCCTAACTCTTATGAGGTTTTTAGGGCCAGCTGGAACACTTCCTTATCAAATTCTCATCAGACTCTCAGGTTACAAATTCTTACTATATGCTGAGTCTGTTCCTTTCCTGAATCTGTAGTTTTCTTAAAGTCTGTTGAAATTTTTGAATTGCAGTCGAGACCTCTCCATTTAAAAAAAAAAAAATCTTAGTGGGTTTTCCCCTTCTTTTTATGTTAACTTTGTTGTTGTTTTAATGAGGGATGGGGGGAGAAGGATCATGCCATATTTAACTGACTGTTTCTCCTTAAGATGTTGGATTTTGCCTTTCCTAATGCTGTCCTGCTCTCTCCTGCACCCACATTATCCCAAAGAGGATAAGACCAGGACAGTTCCTGTTTTTCCATGTCACATGAAGCATTTTTAAAGATTTCTTACATTAGAGGGGCGCCTGGGTGGCTCAGTCGGTTAAGCGTCCGACTTCGGCTCAGGTCACAATCTCGCAGTCCGTGAGTTCGAGCCCCGCGTCGGGCTCTGTGCTGACTGCTCAGAGCCTGGAGCCTGTTTCACATTCTGTGTCTCCCTCTCTCTCTGACCCTCCCCCATTTATGCTCTGTCTCTCTCTGTCTCAAAAATAAATAAACGTTAAAAAAAAAAAAAGATTTCTTACATTAGAAAATATAGAAGGAAAATAAAATACAAAGATTAACTGAGGACGTAGTTAGATACAGAAACCCTTAGGGCCAGGAACAGTCATGGTCAGAGCAAATACCCTCAGGAAAGATCTGTTGGGGAGCCTTAAAGCCTGCAGTGCCCATGGGCCTTACAGAAACCCACTATTTAGCAGAGAGGTAGCCTTGCCCTCTGGCCTCCCTTAAGTCACTCATTACTTCGTACACAAGAGAAAGTACCTTGGTATATTTCCCGAAAATAGGCTATATAGTCTTTACAGAACAGTACATAGGACAGCAACAAGGTGGAACTGTAGCCATCGGAGGCCATTCCTGTCTAAGTCTGTCACCCAGTATGATAGGAATGGCAGGATTGCATTTTCATCGTATCTCAGTGTCTCAGCTCCAAATCGCTAATGACCAAATGCGTTAGCTCCTACTGACACACTTTCCCTAAAAATAACATTATAATTGGATAAAGAGAATGCAAAATCAAACAAGAGCCAAGCAGAATGTTGTGCAGACTTAACTCTGTTAAGTATAACCAATCGGAAACACTAGGAAGTCTGCATCAGGTATCGGAACACGCTCCCCAACCCAAATCCAATGGCAGGTCGTGGGCTTTCACTTCCATAACTAAAATCCTCTTGAGGTGATGGTTCCACAATGAAGAAGTAAGCTACCCCCAATTAATTCATGTTTCCATTCCTTAGGACAGAGATACTGTGTATAGCTTTGATATGGCAGTATTTTCTGGTTTCTTGCCTTAAGGATCTTCTGATATTGGGGCCCATTCTCATTTTTGTCTGGGGTTATTCTAATAGATGCAGCCTATGGAAAGTACGCATGTAAGTGTGTGTGTCTATGCGTGTGTTCCAGTTTTTAAAAAATTTGCTGTAAAATTATAATTTAGTTGTTAATTGCCGAAATATGTCCCACAACAAGTATCCACATGTTTCAGGTAAGGACAAATAAAAGACGTCAAGAACGTGATTCGACCAAGCTGATGCTACTCTAATTAGGTGCTCTCCCTCCAAGACAAAGATTCCTGGCTATCTTATACAGTTTGGTGTTTATTGAGACATAGAGCTACAAAGAACACTATTCTTTCGTAGTTAACTTGGAGTCGTGGGGACCATACGTTACTCTCTTAGCACCCCCCATGAGTAAATGGCATTGGCCTCTTTCAGCAGACAGGTCTCCTTTGTAGACCTGTGGCAGGAGCTCAAACAGAAAGAAGCAATTTTTTTTTTTCAACGTTTTTTTTTTTTTTTAATTTATTTTTGGGACAGAGAGAGACAGAGCATGAACGGGGGAGGGGCAGAGAGAGAGGGAGACACAGAATGGGAAACAGGCTCCAGGCTCTGAGCCGTCAGCCCAGAGCCTGACGCGGGGCTCGAACTCACGGACCGCGAGATCGTGACCTGGCTGAAGTCGGACACTTAACCGACTGCGCCACCCAGGCGCCCCCAGAAAGAAGCAATTTTGACCCCACATTCTCTTCTCTGTTAACTTGACAATGTTCTGTTTTCTATTTGCTGTAAGCTACATCTTGAGACCTCAGAATGCACTTAAAAAAAAAAAACTTTCCACATTCTTATTCAGCAATTTAGAAATCCTTACATTTTTTTTTTCTTCCTATGGAGGAATATCCGCTTCATCCAGTGAGCACTAATCTTCATTTTGGAAAAAAAATGCAAATCTTAGCGTTTCTTTATGTCTTTTAAGGATAAGCTGTTGAAACTTAGAAAGGAAGGGAAAAAAATAAAAGAAGGGCAGCATCCAGCGATTATTTGGAAAAAAGAATGACCTCAAAAATTTGAGCCTAAATGCATGAAAGGAAATACATCATATATATATATATTTTTTTCCTACGGGTGATGACAGGGCTTAAGATGCAAAATGCTATGCTTGCCTGGAAAAGCTACCTATTTAAAAAAAAAAGTAGAGTTTAAATGATCTCCTGGGTACTACTATGTTACTCAGGACTGTCGACACAGAGAAATGAGGCATTCCAGTTATTGAAATGTTGAGAAATGGCCCAAACACTGCCAAGTGCATGTCCCCCTACCGTGAGCCATTTCTCCTTTTCCTGGACACTGGCCCAATTACAGGGTGAAAGTCATTCCTATACCAAATATGGGGAGTCAGGGTGCCAGGCCAGAAATGTCCCTTGATGTTCTCCCCTGTACTCATTCAAGAGAATGAACATGTAATTGTTAACAGTGATAAGATAATACTTCACTCACTCTTGTAAAAGTGTCTAAAAAAGTCTTCAGATTTTCCAGCAACATTTGGATAGCGATATGGAGTATACGGTGTGTGCCAAACTCGAGTTACAAAGCCTTATTCTTGGCAACAACTACAAACAATTTCCATTTTACTATGAAAACTAAAAGAACACACAAAGTTACAGTCTTCTCTGGGGTGTTTCCAGTGGTGAATACAATGTGTTATCCTGGAGTAAGTATGTTCTTCTGAATGATTTTTCCATCGGAATCACAAGTAATGTAAAAGGACAATTAAAATTATTACTTTAGAACATAAAACCCTCATAAAAGAATGTTAAAATATTACTTATTTTATTTTGGCTGATTAGCAGGGCTCATTTAGGACGGGAAATTTAGAAAGTAAACTAAAAAGATGATAAAATGTCACCTGTAGTTTCTACAGCCAGAATTAGAAGTAACGTCATTATTTCTGTGCATTTATTTCCAGACAGGTATGTATGCACATGTGTTCTTTGTATCTGTGCTTTTATGTGTTTACTGTATCATAGATTTGTGGTCACAGTGTATAAATTAATATTTGGGTTTTCATTCATAATGAACATTTCTAAGGTATCCAAAGTCATGGGTGCAGATAAGGTTTACAAAAATGCTTTCTTTGGTGGAGAAATATTTATGTATAACCAAAAGCAATAGTTAACCATAAGCAATGTAATTGTAGAGTGACATATCTGGAATAGTTTTTAAAGGTCTTTGAATCTTAAAATAACTACATCCACAGGGGAATGTTTGGTTTAATCTATAGAAGTTCAGACCTTCATTTATCTGCTTTTTGTAAGAGAATTGGCTCAGATTATCGTAATTCTTTTTCTTACGTGGATGCTTTCTTCTGGTTTCCATTTTGACTTACCGTTCTTTTTCGGAAGAAGTGGGAATCTAGTTTTATTGAGTATTCCATTGATTCGCTTCGTATATCTCTGGACAATCGGTGTTGCCCGTTTAGAACTATGTTATGCAGGATAAATATTTTGAGTAAAACTATACTCCACAATGCACACTAGTTCATAATTTCCCGTTGATTTTATTTTTGAAATTCATTTTAAGTTCACTGGTGAATCAGGTGTCTTTTGGAGGGTAGATTTCTCTTCCTAAAGCCTGGCCACCACCTTTGCTATGCTAGGAATGTAATCCCTATCTGGGCCAGATAGCTTCTCTTTGTTCCTCCAGATTTTCTCTGTAAATCTTTCTTCCCTGTGCTCTGTGTCTTGAGAAGCTGGTCTTTTGGGGTTCAGACACTGCCGAACCTCTGTGGAAGTCAGGAGGTGGGAGAAAAGTGGGGCTAGGTGCCTCATCTCCAGGTTCCCTCACTGTGAGGGTCCCTCACTTGTCTCTACCCTCCACTTACAGTATCTTATCTGCTTTGTTCAAATCGCTGCCTCCTGGCCTGCCAAGAAGCTGGCTTTGTTCCTCTCCAGTGTTTTTTTTTGGGGGGGGGGGGGGGCAGGTTTAGACCTAGGGTCACAAGATTGAGTCAAAACAAAGGGGGGGGGCAGCATAGTTACCTTCAAACATTTATAACATTTATTTGTTGTCTACCTGAAATATAAATTTAACTGGGCACTTTATATTTTATCTGGTGACCGTAGGAGTGATATTACCACTTTGGTGCTCTCTCCTGTGGTTTATCTTTGTGTTTTCCTCACCATCTTGCACTGTAAGTGGGTCTTTTGTCGATAGACCCTTCTCAGATTTTCCTTATGCCATTTGTTTCCTGTTGGGACCCTTACTGACACACTGTCTCCTCTCCCTTTTCCTCATCAAACTAAGTTCAAGATAAATGAGTTTTAGGTGTCTTTTCTTGGTGCGTCTTGACTTTGTACCTGTGTTAAAAGGAACAAATGTCTGCACCATCTCAATGTAGAACAAATAGCAATGAACTCTTTTAGGCCATAGAATGGAATTCATTATGTCAAGAATGACAGGGAAAATAGCACCTATAGCGACCAGATGCCAGACAACTGTGCCATTTTTGTCCTGGAGCACATGGGGTCCAACTTAATTATTCGTAGCACCCTCTTTCCATCCGTATTAGATAACGTATTATAGGATCAATCTGAGCATCTTGGTGAAAAGCTAAGGGAAGTGTGCATTGTATTTGGGCCATATTCATTGTATATAGTTGCCTGTCCTTCAGAAAGGGAGCTACTTCCCAAAGCCCATCATTTACTTATGAAGAATATCGTAAAAATAGAGTGAACTCCTGGGGAACCTGGGTGGCTCAGTCAGTTAAGCATCTGACTTCGGCTCAGGTCATGATCTCATGGTTCGTGGGTTCGGGCCGCACATCGGGCTCTGTGCTGACAGCTCAGAGCCTGGAGCCTGCTTCAGATTCTGTGTCTCTCTGTCTCTGTGCCCCTCCCCAGCTTGCTCTCTCTCTCTCTCTCAAAAATAAATAAAACATTAAAAACAATTAAAAAAAATAGAGTGAACTCCTTGGATTTTTTTTTTTTTTTTTGTACAAAGTTAAGTATACATTTACTATCAGAATCTTTGGGTCCTGTTTCCTCCTCTTTAAAGCAAAGACAATAATAGTACTTGTGAGAATGAAATGGCTTGTTATGGGTGGAGCCCACAGAGGAAGCATTGGTTGTTAGTAGCCGTTGCTCCCATAAAATAATGTGCTACTCGATTGCCAAACCTGAGTATGAGATGCTAATTTTACTATATTTAGGAGTAAAATGGCCACACGATTTATTATCCAAAGCAGACAATTAAAACACACACACACACACACACACACACTGCTTTATTATCAATTGACTTCTACCAAAGTGCACCCATTTTAAGTATGAATCCAATGAGTTTTGACAAATGCATACACTTAAGCAATCACCACCCCTATCAAGATATAGAATATCTCCATCATTCCAAATGGTTCCCTTATGTCTCTTTGCACTCAGTTTCTACCCACCATTAGCCCAAGGCAATTCTAGGCTGCTCTCTGTCATTGTAGATTAGTTTTGCAAAGGACTTGTGAAATACAGTTTATTTTATAAATAGTCCCAGATGGACTTCTAGTCAAGAAAGAATTTCAGTTACAATAAGTCACTCTGGAAATTAAATCATAAATGTAAAGAGGAACATCAAATTCCTTATTGTTCTTTCCAACTTCAGATATTAGCCATTACAGAAAAAAATGCCATTTTATGGGTAAAAGGCAAGAATATAAGAATACTTAAATTTTTGCTTTTGTCTTGTTTGTAATCTCGTGTAATTCTTAATGGCGACCCAATGCATTGTATAATATTCTGCAGAGAACATAGGATCTTTTTTTCTTCTCAGTAAGTAGGATTTTGAAATTCAACTTAGTTATTTTAATTATTACATTAGGCAACGGTAGGAAGACATGTTTTGCCTCATGTTTTGTTTAAGTCCAGAGAATGTATTTCATCTTCAGCCTTTACATTTCTCAGTCCAGGAAGTCACGGGGACATACACACACACACACACACACACACACACACACAATCAATCAATCAGTCAATCAAAAAACTTCCTAAAATAGAAAGCAAACCCTTTATTATGGGGGGAAGAAAAGCTTGCTTGTTTGTAGAGCAGGATTCCTATTTACATCCTGACTAGATAATTCTTTGCTGGGGGCAGGGGTGGCCTGTCCTTTGTAATTCAGCATGTTTCCCAGCATGCCTGACCTCTACCCACTATATGTCAGCAGTAAACCCCCTCCAGCCATGCTAATCAAAAAACTCTCCAGACCTTGCCAAATGTCCCCTGAGGGCAAAATCACCCTTTGGAGAACCACTTCTGTAAAGGGTAATGGGATGTGTAGTAGTTTTTTTTTCTTCTATTAAGATAGCAATGAGCTACCAGTTGACCTATAGGATTCTCCTACAGTTTCAATCAGTTTGGCAGTAATATCTTTACACATTAAAGTTATGCATTGACATTTTTCCATACTAACATTATGCTCATAAATATGATGTCAATATGTACTGTGGGATGATAGGTAAAGTAGGAATCATGGGATTTATTATTTTTATCATTTATGTATTTATTTATTTTTAGATTCTTTTTAACGTTTATTTATTACTGAGAGACAGAGAGGCACAGAGCGTGAGCAGGGGAGAGGTAGAGAGAGGGGAGACACAGAATCGGAAGCAGGCTCCAGGCTCTGAGCTGTCAGCACAGAGCCCGATGCGGGGCTCGAACTCACAAACTGTGAGTCACGACCTGAGCCGAAGTCGGTCGCCTAACCAACAGAGCCACCCAGGTGCCTCGATTTATTATCTTTAAAAAATGATTTTTTTTAAAACTAGGGCAGGATGCAACGAACAGATTTGCCACTACCTTTCTACAAATTAATAAGGAAAAACTTCCAAGGGATGGAACATTTTTTTAAGCAAAATAATGTGCAATAAAACCATCATAAGTGACATTACATTTTGACTTGTATGTGAACCAACTAGTTTGCCTGAAATATCCAAATCATTAAACCACTGTGTTTCTGTTTCCTCAGTAGCAGATGTCTCTGAATTGACTCAGTACGTACAAAGGTAACAGATCCAAGATTAGCAGTGTGAATACTTTGTATAGACAAACAGATGAACCAGCCATCAAAACTTTGAGAGCAGAAAAAGCCCTCATTTGGATCATAAAAGCGTGGACCAGCAGCTTATATTTAGCAAATTGTTCAGAACACAGCTCATGGCTTCCTATCAGTACAAATTAGAGATAACCTTTCACTATAATAAAGACAATTAGATTGTCACACTCTCTGAAATGCATACACGTGACTAAGATAGATTCCCAGTTTAAATTCCTCTAATTCATCTCCCTTTCACCACTGACTCTCAGAATCCAGGTTATTTCACCCTGAGAGGAAGTACTTCAGGGCAATTCTCGTGTTTGAGAGCTGGGGTGTTCTGAGATCCCATGGTGGGCAGCGTACTTGTGGTTTAGCAACTGCATGAGCAGCGTGGCTGAGAAAAGTACTTTACCCTTGCACTAGGATGGCTACATGTGTTTGCCCTCTGTGCTTTTCAAATAAGAATCAACTCATCTTATAACCTGTGTTTTTGCCATAATTGCCATCTTGAAGTATGTGGAGAGGAGAGGTGTCCACACCATTGATTTACCAGAGCAGTTTTTAAATACATTCCTCTCAAATCATCTCAGTGTAAGTCTTTATCATCTTCCTAACTTGCCATTTGGGAAAGAGTTAAATTCTCTAACTTTATTTTCTCTAAATTCCTGATAATACTCTATTTATAAAAATAATTTTAAGAGCATTTCAAACTTCCACCTCTAGCCACACACACACACACACACACACTTCAGAATTCAGTTCAATAGCATGTTTTCCTTGGTCAGTGCTTTTTCTTATTTATACTATTTTTCAATATGAAATTCATAGATTAAAGGATAAAAGGTATGCTTTCACTCTTTCATGAGCATTTACGAGCTCTTGGTTGGTTTCATTCTTGAAAGTGCATGTAGCCTTACATATAATGCATTTATGTCAAATATCATGAGACAAACTTTCTAAAGACTACAAACTCATTTTGCATATCTCAGTTTATAAATTGTCATGGTTAAGAGATGCCTTTCTCTCCAATTATGGAATTTTTATAGTAACTTTTAGTTTTTTTCTATCACTCTTTCCATTTATAGATTGACGTAAGGATTCCCCAGCTTAGAGTTGGGTGCAGAATGTCCCTCTAGACAAACATCTAGTTTTAATAAGTTCAGACGGAAGGAAATGGTTTATCAAATGATCATTTCTTTTTTTTTAACATTTACTCATTTTTGAGAGACAGAGAGACACAGAGCACAGGCAGGGGAGGAGCAAAGAGAGAGAGACAGAATTGGAAGCAGGCTTCAGGCTCTGAGCCATCAGCACAGAGCCAAATGCAAGGCTTGAACCTGTGAACTATGAGATCATGACCTGAGCCTAAGTCCACTGCTTACCTGACCGAGTCACCTAGGCACCCCTCAAATGATCATTTTTTAAACACAACTAATTTCAAAAGTGAGTTTTGTAGCAACCTAAAAACTATTTAAGGTTATGTGTGTGCGCACACACGTGTGTGTGTGTGTGTGTGTGTGTGTGTGTGTGTGTGTGTCTGGGGAAGGTCAGAGGCTGGAGAACTAGGGGAGAATTGTGACAGGTTAATGACACAATGATGAAAATATTTTCAATATTTTTAGTAAGTTGTCCCCATAAAGGATATTCATTTTGGTGTGTTTTACATCAAATACATTATAGCATCTTAATATCAGGAGCTATGTTGATGCACACAATAGCAAAAGAATACTTCTAAAATCAAGGGCATTCAAGCAGTTGAACACTCTGCAGTTGAAAGGAACAATCCTATGTAACATGTGAACTCTGCACTGGAGAGGAATAAACTTCTCATTGCTAAATAATTCCAAAAATGAAGATTCCCTTCTTTTGGCCTCCTTCCTCCCTCCCTCCCTCTCTCCTACCTTTCCTTCCTTCCTTCCTTCCTTCCTCCCTCCCTCCCTCCCTCCCTCCCTCTTTCTTTCTTTTCTTTCTTTCTTTCTTTCTTTCTTTCTTTCTTTCTTTCTCCTTTTCTTTCTTTCTTTCTTTCTTTCTTTCTTTCTTTCTTTCTGTATCAATTTTAGACTCTTGATGCTTTAACCTAACAAAACTCCTTGAGTCACCCAGCCCAGTCAGTTCCTCCTTCCATGTCACACAGCAGTTTTTTCTTTCGGTGCTGCCACTAATTCACTTTATGCTCACTGTCCCCATCAGTGCGACAGCCACAGTCCCCCATCTCGTTCCCTTCAGTCTCTTCCTTATGAAATTAATTAAATCTGCAGCAAGCTAAGTCTTTTGAATATAACACTTGAATTCTGGGTGCAAAATTCTCAGTTTCTTATCATCTCCTAGAGGGTAAACTCTTAAATTCTTAGCATGCTATTCAGACCTACAGTCCAGTCAATCCATCTTCCCTTTTACTCTTCTGTGCCTTTTGCTGCTAGCTAGTCAGGCCAGATTTGGGACTCCAACAATCCCTGCAGTATCTTGCTCACCTTCCTTTCTTCGTATTTACCTCTCTTGCCTAAACGCATCTGCTCTCATTTCAAACAATCCTCCTGGGCCCAGATGATGAGCTCCCTTTTGAAGCGACTGTCTCAGTTTATTCATGACAAATGTAATCTCTCGCTCCTATGAAACTGCATCAGCCACTGTCCTTACCAATGCAACATTGGTATATACCTTGTGACATTGTATACAGATATCTTCAATTATTGTTTAACTAACCTATGTTTGTAGCGTGTTGGTCCAATATGATGACATGTTTATTTCTTTTCTTCCTTCCTTCGTTCTTCCCTCTTTCTTTCTTTCTTCCTTCCTTCCTTCCTTCCTTCCTTCCTTTCTTCTTTTATATTCAAGGAATGATAATGGATTATGAAGAAAAGAAGGAAAGATCACATTAAGGGAGAGAAAAAAGCTAACCCTAAAGGTTTCATGCATGTTCAGTAGAATTAGGAGATATTTAAGACCTAATGAAAAGTAGACTAGATCTGTAAGACAAATGTAAGTATTTTTGAAAGATTACTTGGGTGATGGCAAGGGACAGGAGATATTATTATTACAGTATTAGTACTTTGAGGAATTATTCTATTGTTTTATCAAATTACACAAATGAGAGCTGACTTGGAAATTATAATAGACTAATAATATGTACCATACGGGAACCATTCATCAATAAATGTTTCTCTCCGCAAGTACCTATAAATTCCAAGCATGAACCCTATTGTGGTAATTCAGGTATGGAAAGAAGTAGCCGAGGGTGGAGCTCAATGAAGGACTTGATCCCACAACCCCAGGATCACGACCTGAGCTGAAATCAAGAGTCAATGCTTAACTGTCTGACACCTTTGGCTTGAATATTTAAGAAAAGTTTTGTCAAGGTCTTATATGGGCCTTGAAGGGTCACAGAGATTACAAATCATGGAGGAAAGGTGTCAAGAAAGACAAGAAAGAGAGAATAAAACAGTTAAGAACTTCATGGGAATTCTAAGAAAATGTTCTATTTAAGAAGATACTAAACTGGAATTTAGTATTTGGCTTATATGTTGTCACCTGTTCACAATAAGAGGAAATCTTTTCAAAATTAAATCTTCTAAGTGTAGGCCTTACAAATGTGGAAAAAATGTTAACAGGAAGAGATTTTAAATTCCCTCTTGGCTAAACTTACCTACTTGTAGCCAATATTGAAAGAAAGAAAGAAAGAAAGAAAGAAAGAAAGAAAGAAAGAGAAAGAGGGAGAAAGAAAGAGAGAAAGATGGAGTGAGGGAGGAAGGAAGGAAGGAAGGAAGGAAGGGTGAGAAATCTTGTCTCATTATGACTTAGGGTAAATGATCTATCCCACTGTCCTCTCTTCTAACAAGTAGTGACCCAGAAGTAGAAAAAGGTACCTCCTAGTATAACATGTTTTGCAGGATTTTGGTACATGCATAAAAGGAAAAAGGAAGTCTGTGGCTTAGTGACTAATGTTTATACCAACCTGGATTTTATGATACCACATGAATTCATGTAAAAATGATAATAGAACTTTACCCATATAAAGATTTCTACCCCAGTCCTCTGGAACAGAAATTTTTCCCAGTAAAGTGGATTTACTGTGTTATTAAGACATCACATCTTTGAATTAGATGTTATCATTAATACCTGGGAAGTTGAATTCAAAATAACATCATTTCTGAAATAGAAAAAACATTTCAACAAGGACCTATATTAGTTTCCACTACGTAATGTCATCTACAAACAGCGGAAAATAGGTTAAGGACTTGAATTTAAATTAACTCTTTTTATATGCAAGTAACTAGTCAAGAGAGACCAATGCCATACAGGCCAGGAGTTAAAACAAGGGAAATTATTCTTCTGGAAAATTTAACACCTGGGAAATAGATCCTATTAAATAAAAGACATTTTGTAGGACAAATAAAAGTTTAACCAACATTGTGATGATTCCAATTGGAGAAAAGGATATTATGCTGTCTTTCTACACATTCTGAGAGCAGAAAATTTCAGAGAATATTGAATTTGAGAGAGAAATTTGAGAGAGAAAAGATTCAGAACTTTTTACACTAAGTAGACACAAACCGGATTAATATTAAAATATTTCCCCAAGACAGTTTGTGCTTGGATATACCAATTAAATTGTAGCTTTTTCAAGACATCTTACCCATATCTATTATTTAAAAATTTTACATTTGTTACATTTCACTTTCATTTATAAAACCCGATTTAGTTAGGTTAAGGTAGTTATTATAATCTACAACTACCTGTGGGAGGTAGGAATGTGGGGGTATAAGCATTCAAACCAACTTTTGTTCATTTAAGTATAAGAAAAGGAACTTATTAACATTAAGCAGGGTCTCCAGAAACCAGGGTTAGGATGTAGGCGGCAATGGAACCAAGGAATGGAGACTTTAAGGAGCCCAGGCTGAGATGTTTGTAGACTCTCTGGACATATCTTTCATTCTTACCTTTCCACAGATTGGTATTCTTTGCTGATAGCGGTTTTGGGTGAGAGAGTCATCTCTCTTCCCAAGGGCAGCTCAGGCTGATGAGAACCACTTAGCCCCAATTTTAAGCTTTAGGGGAAAAGGATTTTTCTGGCACCACTTCTCTCAAGTGCTTACCCTCTCTCCATCAACTGTGTTCAAACTTGGCTGCTGGAGACACATTACGTTGGGTGTTGGGAGCAAGAGAAAAAAGTCATTTTGAGCTAAGGAAACGTCATCTACATGGTGCCTTTTAGTATCTCAGGTTGAAAAAAAAAAGTTGTAAGACTCAAGTATTTTCATGACTGACCAAGACCCCACAGTTGGTGGTAGAGTTCATTTTAATCTAATGCCCTTTCCAGTATAACTTCAAGTGCAAGATCCCTCTTTATCAGTGAAAGAAATATTCAAGACTATACCTGACCTAAGATCAGTTATTCCTGCTTCCTTTTGTCCAAAGGGTTGATATTTTAATATTGTACACATTGACTTATGATGTGAGATGTTCTAGTTCTTTTTCCCTCCCTCTCTCACTCCTTTGTGTACATGTGCATGTGCTATGCAGTTGGGGAAGAGTGACGTGGTTGTATTGGCAGGGATTTATCATTGAAATAATATTTATTGTGGCATTATTAACAACTGACGAGGAAGGGGTATTCTTATTACCACTACGTAACTCGATTTCCTTTGGATTTTAATATGAATCTAACCTTTGTATCCTCAAAGCATTTAGTATTTCAAAACATAAATTTGATAGCTCACCGCTTATAAAAATTAAAAAAAAAACCTCTTTGTCAGCACAATTTAAATTCCCAAATCCTAAAGATGTGATCCTGAAGGTCCCTACTGAAGACGAGATTTTCAGAAGGATTTTAGAGTATTTAGTCAATCCTCTCTGCTTTCTAAAATGAGGCATGATTCCATATTTCTTCCAGAAATCCTGCTTCTATAGCTACTGCAGTCTTAAGAATGAAAACATAGGAACGGAGATGGAGTACGGTTTTTAAGTCTCCAGATCGTGAAAGATAATCGTGAAAGATTATTCTGTCAATTAGCAAGTACTTCTGAAATGACACAGCAGACGGGAGATAATTCATGTGCAAAGTCATTCATTCGCCCCTTCCCCGTAGGTCAAAAGGGTTTAAATAATTTTGTGGAGGAAGTAGGAAACAGCTGTGGTAAAATTGTGGCTTTTATGTCTTTCACTCTTGGGTGTGGAGCTGCCAAACTGAAACCATTAATAAGGTTGAGATGAGGTGGGGTAAAACTGTGCAAACCTGAGCTCCTTCTTTGGGTGAGGCCTATAACGCAGTGCTTTTCTATTCCATTGTTCCCACAGAATACCGAGGGTAAGCGAGTTAAGGACTTGCTTGGTTTTTTTGTTTTTTTGTTTTTGTTTTTTTTAGCTTAACTCTTTGCTGGAGTCAGAACAGAGCTAAGCAAACAGAAGAATCCAGTACGGGGTCTGGTCAGTAGTATATTTTCCCCATGCCTATTTTCCCCAATAGATGTAAATCGAGCACTTGTAAGATACTTTCAGACCTTTTAGGTAGATGAGATATAATAATTTCGTGCACTGAGAGGAGAGTTTGTTCTAAATAAAGTTATAAGTCTTAAGATGCTCTAGGGTTTACGAACAGGACTAAGGGGGCGCCTGGCTGGCTCAGTTGGCTAAGCGTCTGGCTTCAGCTCAGGTCATGATCTCACGGTTCGTGGGTTGGAGCCCCGCGTCGGGCTCTGTGCTGACAGCTCAGAGCCTGGAGCCTGCTTCGGATTCTGTGTCTCCCTCTCTCTCTCTCTCTCTCTCTCTCTCTGCCTCTCCCCCGCTCACACTCTGTTTCTCCTTCTCTCTCAAAAAGTAAATAAACATTCAAAAAAATAATTTAAAAAAAAGAACAAGACTGAGGAGGTCCTGTTCTTAAACATTTAGATATAAAAATGTATATCTATCTATCTAGATATAGATATCTATATAAATTGATCCATGGAGAGTTTCACACCACTATAATGATTATTATATTATTATGATTATTATTGTGAGTCTATAAGTGAGGTACCAGTCTCAGTAGAGATAAGAGACAAGTTTAGCTGTCTGGAATCTTAAATCATATTTCTGAAAACAATATCTAACACCAAGTGGAAAAAATATACCAGACAACCTTAGGTATAATTAGACACACAACAAAAAATAGCATTTATTTTATAAATTATTTCAAGACATCATGGACAACATTCAGACTGATTTAAGATGATTGCAGAGTCATAGCATTTTAGCAGCAAGAGGAAACTTAGGGATTAACTTGCCTCATTATTGACTATAAGGGAAAAATCCAGAGAAGTTGATTTACTTCAACAAGATCATACATCTGGTACAGAACACAGAGAAATGTGTATCCTGTTTCCGCTCCAATTCCTGTGTTGTTTCTGCAAAAACCAGGTTGATCTTTGATGTCTGATACTCTGTCCTGTGAGAGAGGTAATAATTCAAGGCGAAAATAAATCATATCTCTTACTGTTAAGATTTAATAGGCATGGAGAAAAAAGCTGATTCACTTCTCGAAGTTACAGTGTAGGTGGTCAAACTCTCAATGTATTTAGGCATACACACAAAATGAAATATGTATCAGTGAGATTCAGGAAAATGGATATAGTCTCTGAATTAGATTATAACCATTTTTGCAATTTTTTGCTTCACTTTCTAGTCATGACCAGTACTTAGAATTGAAATATTAATCTAATGACAAGTTGTGGCTGAGTGATGTATTCAAAGAAGAAACACTGAGAGTGCTGTAATGATATTAATGCTATATGTAATAAAATTAAAACTGACCAAAAGGAAGATGGAAATAAAAAAGAATTTTTACTAGAATCAGTTGGTCTGGAATTTATCCCACAAAAACTAACATGCATTTTATCCCCTTCATTCTTTCTTCCTTGTAATATTTAGAAAATACTGCAAAAATATATATATACAATAGTTATCTAAAGCAAGACACTGGGAATACAGCCTAAGAAAACTACCAAAAGTACATTTGCAAACATAAATCAGCATAAGGCTTGTAAAAACACAAGAATAGGGCTGCATTCTTGGGCATCAAACCAGAGGGGTGTTGGTTGCTTCAGAAACCATTTCTCCATAGTGTCTCTTGAATTACCAATAACTCTAGTTTTGCGCTTTTTAAACATCAATAACTAAATACACATTTTAATACAATTTTTGAACACCAAACACGAAATGAGACAGATGCACATAGCATATGCTTATGAGAAGCAAAGAGAAGGGGTAAAATCAAGAAAGCTAGTATCCATTAAGTACATACGATAACCAAGACATTTGGTCTTTACAAAACCCAGCTACGATTTCTATTTTACAGAGAGGGCTCAAAGAGTTCAAGTGTTTTTTTTCCAGAGTTCATATAGCAGGAAGTTGTAATGCCAAAGTTCAAACCAAGGCTCATTTGAGTCCAAAGTGCAAGGTCTTTTCACTACACTGTTGTGAAGTGATACATTTTCTGGATCACTGAGCTCGTTCTCTCTTTCTCTTTCTCTCATTCTGTGTGTGTGTGTGTGTGTGTGTGTGTGTGTGTGTGTTTGCGTGGGCTTGGGACGTTAAAGGGATATGTTGAAAAAGAGTTATACCCTCTAGATAAATTTATAGTTAATAAGATTTCCTTCCTAACATGATGGGATTAGGAAGCCTACTATCCTCTCTCTGATAAAATGCAACCATGAAACTGGGGAAAACTGGCAAAAACAATCATTTCGTATTGTTAACAATCTAGAAATCAACCAACATTGAACATCGATGTGAGTAGCATTTTTATTCATGAATGCTATTAAACTTTGGGTAAGAACAGCATAAGTCTGTTGTGTTCTTGCCCAGCACAGATCCCATGACCCCACTGGCTCTGTCCATGATCATTCAGCCAGGGAGAGTCAGGCCGTCACTGTCACTGCTCATAAGGACACACAAGATTTCGAACATTATTATCAAACTGGTATGATGATTAATCTTACATGTTGACTTGACTGGGTCACAGGATATCCAGATACTTTGTTAGATATTAGACATTAGGTATTTCTGTGTGTGTCTGTGAGGATGTTTCAGGAAGATATTAGCATTTGAACTCATAAACTAAGTAAAATAGATTGTCCTCTCCAGTGTAGGTAGGAAATCTTCCAACCTGTTGAAGGTCTCAATAAAATGGAAGAAGGCAAAAGAAGAGAGAATTCTCTTTCTCTGCCTTACTGCTTGAGCAGGATATTGGTCTCTTTCTGCTCCCAAAGCAGGACTTGTACCACTGGCACTGGTGGTTCTCAAGCCTTTGGACACAGATTGGAACTAACCACTGGTTTTCCTGGGTCTCAGATGCCTTGTAGACGCCAGATTATGGGACTTCTCAGTTGCCATAATCACATAATTATATATGAATATGCAAATATACACATGTATATACATTTGTATGCATGCATGTGTGTTTATATGTGCATCCTATCAGTTCTGTTTCTCTAGAGAACCCTAATACAAGTGGCAATCCTGATGCAAGTGGGAAAAGAGGCCAGCAGCAATATTTGCTCGAATTTGCACAGCTAGTGATTAAACAAGAGTTTCAGAACAGAACAGAACAGAACAGAAATAGTATGTGAGGCACACATAGGAGGTTTGATAAGCTTTCTACTTATCCTGGGTCGGCCAGAAGCTGTGTGCACGTACAGCAGAGATCAAAGCAGATTTAAGCCACTCATACAACTCTGGCCTATGGTGCCAGTGCACATGCTCAAAGGAGACACAAGAAAGTTCCATGGAAAGTAAAAGATGGATAGACTTAAAACCGTCTGTTTGAATATACTCTCCTGCTTAGATACAGATCTATCAGCAGTGAGTGGAAGGACTTGCAAGGCTGAGGTGTTTGATAATCACCTCTAATCCTGGGCTGAACAGTAAGGTATTTTGAGAAAATACTCCTAGGTAAGCAGCCTTGAAAATAAAAACAGGCTTGGAAATAAAAATAAAGCAAAATAACAATAAATACAAAAACCCAGCCAAAACATCAGCCTCTACACATTTGGAGGGGTAGAGATGTCACAGATTTAATGAAGAAAAACAAACAAACAAATGAAAAAACAAAAGCCAAAACAATTCTCAAGAGAGAAAAAGTCAAGATTGTCTAAAATATGCAGCATTTAACAAAAAATTATGTGAAGCAAGAGGAAAATGTGACTCATATTCAGGAAAAAAAAATGGGCTATCAATAGAAACTGTCTGAGTGCCCCCTGATTTTGGATTAGCAAACAACTTCAAAGGAATCCAAATAGCTAAAGAATACCATGTTTAAAGAATAAAAGGAAAGTATGATGACAATGATTCAATGAACAGAAACTTGTATTAAGGAGATGGCAATTGTAAAAGAGAAATGGAGATTCTGGATTTGGAAAGCAAAATAATTAGAATGAGAAATTCACTAGATAGTTACAACAGAAGAGTCATGTGGGCAGGGAAAAAAAAAGAATCCATGAAGTTGAAGATAGATCGATAAACAGAGCTCAGAGACCTATGAAACACTATCAAGCATATGTGTGCATAATGAGTGTCCCACAAGGAGAGAAGAGAGTGAAAGGGGGGAGCCATTTGAAGAAATAATGGCCAAAAGCTTCCCAAATTTAATGAAAGCCAATGATCTATACATCCAAGAAGCTCAGTATACCCAAACTTACTTTCTTTCTTTCTTTCTTTCTTTCTTTCTTTCTTTCTTTCTTTCTTTCAATTTAAATTCCAAATTATTATAAATAATAGTAAAATAAGTTATTCAAGAATATATACCAGGCTTGCAATTGATTTTCAAAATATGCATGCAGATATATTGGACTGGATATTTAAAGTGAAAGAAAGAACTATTGGAGAAGTAGGATAATGGTCCATGTACTTGACCACCTATTTTCATGGGGCATCACCACCAGTTCCTTTTTCTTTTCTTTCTTAGTTTTTTTTTTTTTTTTTTTTTTTTGAGAGAGAGGGAGAGGGGGAAGGGCAGAGAGAGGGACACACAGGTCTGAAGCAGGCTCTCGGCACTGAGCTATCAGCACGGAGCCCAAGATGGGGCTTGAACTCATGAACAGCAAGGTCATGACCTGAGCCAAAGTCAGACGCTTAACTGACTGAGCCACCCAGGTTCCCTGCCATCAGGTCCTTCTAAGGTTTCCCCTTAAGTGAAGAGAGGAACTGGGAACTCCATCTTCCAGAATTTGATTCAAGGTTAAAGTGTATGAAAGGCAGCCATTGGAGTCCAACTGGGATGTCTGGAGAGAAGGATGCATGGCCTTGACAGAATGTTTGAAGCAGAATGTGTGCTCCAACTGAACTTTCGACAATTATCCGCATCGGAGTTCTAGATTGCTGTAAGTCATCAGGAGATTCCCAGGGATACTTTTTTTTCCCCCTTTTTAAATTAAATTTAATTTATTTATTTTTTATACTAAGGGTTCTTGAGACTTGCAGACACTATAGAATCCTGTTCCACTAGAGACACTGAGAATCCTGTTCTGGTGCTGAAGCACCTGTTGGAGAGCTGGTTTCCCTGACCATTCACTTCCCTACCCCTTCACTCGTTATATAAACCTCTAAACCCATATATTAAAACCATTCATAATTTGAGAAAATATAATGGTGCTTTAAGATTAACATGATGTTAAGTTTTACATTTTGTGATTCAAGTTTCTAGAATATGTTTGTCATCATTAGGGGCATAACCACTACCATACCCTCCAAATAACTTCTCTGATTCTTTACTGTAACTCCCTACGTAAATTTTGGTCAGAGGAGTTTTAAAAAACACTTGAACTGACCCAGAGTTGTTCATTTTAGACATGGCTGGGGCTAGATATCAGCAGATCTTAATTTTTTTTAATGTTTATTTGTTTTTGAGAGAGAGACAGAGTGCAAGCAGGGGAGGGGCAGAGAGAGAGGGAGACACAGAATCCGAAGCAGGGTCCAGGCTCTGAGCTGTCAGCACAGAGTCCGACATGGGGCTCAAACCCACGAACTGACAAATGGCACAGATTTTAATACAAAACCTATTGGTGTTTTAAAGCTTACTTTCCAGAATATTTTAAAAGTACATTTGGGGCACCTGGGTGGCTCAGTCAGTTAAGCATCTGACTCTTGGTTTCAACTCAGGCCATGATCTTACAGTTTGTGAGTTTGAGCCCAGCGTTGGGCTCTGTGCTGGCAGCATGGAGCCTGCTTGGGATTCTCTCTCTTCCTCTGTCTCTGTGCCCCTCCCTGCTCACTGTCTCTGTGTCTCTTTCTCAAAATAAATAAATAAACTTAAAAAAAACCTAAAAGAAATACATTTGGATCTCTAATGTACTCAATCTACAATCTCTTTTTCTCCAACTCTTTATTAGAATGCAAATGAGGACAAGGTGGAAAATAACTGCATCTGTTCCAGAAAGATGGGTTAGCGATAACCAGAATAAAGCCTCCAAAATGCATATGGCATGTTGCCTGGTTCCCTTAAGAGAAATGATGCTACTGTATTTTGTTCAATAGTTTTGAATTCTTAATGGTTTGCAATGATTCCTTAATTGTTAAGGCTAGTCCTTTATTTTTTCAACACAATATGGAACCAGATTGAAGAAATAAAAGGGATTTTTAATGGACTCAATGACAACAAAGAATGATAAATTTGTTTAAAGCACTTGCATTTAGAGAAACTAGTCATTTTCTCTTAAGACCTATACTGACAGGAGCCGCCTGGGTGACAGAGTCAGGTCAGCATCTGACTCTTGATTTTGGCTCAGGTCATGATCTCACGGGTTGTGAGTTCCAGCCACGAATTGGGTTCTGTGCTAACAGCCACTGAGCCTGCTTGGAATTCTTTCTCTCCCTCTCTTCTCTCTGCCCCTTCCCTGCTCTCTCTCTCTCTCAAAATAAATAAATAAACACTAAATAAAAGACTTATATTAACAGAAAATCCAACATTCTCTTGTACTGCTATCTTATTTTGAAAGTGTTCCCCCCCTTCATTTTGAATAGGATTTATTTTGGGGGCGCTTAGGTGGCTCAGTTGGTTGGGCGTCCGACTTTGGCTCAGGTCATGATCTCACTCACGGTTTGTGGGTTCCCCCCCCAGCCAGGCTCTGTGCTGACAGCTCAGAGCCTGGAGCCTGCTTGGGATTCTGTGTCTCATTCTCTCTCTGCTCCTCCCCGACTTGTGCTCTTTCTCTCAAAACTAAATAAATGTAAAAAAAAATGAAAATAAAAAAATAAATATTTTTTAGAGCAGTTTTAGATTCATAGCACCATTGAGTGAAAAGTACAGTGAGTTCCTACCTACCCCCGATGGCATCCCCCACTATCTGTAATCCCCACCAGAATGGAACCTCCATTCACATATGTTTATCCCTCAAAGTCCATAGTTTATACTAAGGTTCACTCTTGGTGTGGTACAGTTTATCGATTTTAGCAAATGTAAATGTCACATATCCACCACGATAGTATCATACAGAGCAGTTTCACTGTCCTAAAAATCTTCTGTGCCTAGTCTATTCATCTCTCCTCCTCCACCACTCCCCAGCAACCACTGATCTTTTTATGTCTCCATAGTTTTGCCTTTTCCGGAATGTCATAGTTGGAATCATACAGTATGTAACCTTCTCAGATTGTCTTCTTTTACTTAGTAATAGACACTTAAGGTTTCCTGCATTTCTTTTCATGGCTTCATAACACTTTTGTTCAGACTTTTTTTGTTGTTGTTTTTAGGGGCTGAATAATATTCCATTGTCTGGATGGAGCACAGTTGTTTTTATTTATTTATTTATTTATTTATTTTTTATTTGTTCACCTACTGAGGGATATCTAGGTTGCTTCCAAGTTTGGGCAATTAGGAATAAATCTGCCGGGTGCCTGGGTGGCTCAGTTGGTTAAGCATCTGACTGTTGACTTGGGCTCAGGTTGTCTCACAGTTCATGGGTTCAAGCCCTGCATCAGATTCTGTGTTGACAGTGGGGAGCCTGCTTGGGATTCTCTCTTTCCCCTTCTCTCTGCCCCTCCCCTGCTCTCTCTCTCTCAAAATAAATAAATAAACACTTACAATTTTTTAACTAAAAAAAGAATAAATCTGTAAACCATGTGTGGAGGTTTTTGTGTGGAGGTAAGTTTTCAGCTCCTTTGGGTTGCTGGATTGTTCGGTAAGAGTACGTTTAGTTTTCTAAAAGACTGTCTATCTTCCAAAGTGACCATACCGTTTCCATTCTCACCAGCAACAAATGAGATTCCTGCTGCTCTATATCCTCAGCAGTATTTGGTGTTGTTAGTGTTCTGGATGTTGGCCATTCTAATAGGTGTGTGATTGTTTTAGCATATATTTCCCTAGTGACGTGTATGAAGGATCTTTTCATATGCATATTTGGCATGTACATATCTTTAATGAGGCGCCTATGCAGATATTTTGCCCACTTTTTAATGGGGTTATTTCCTTTTTGTTTTAAGAATTCTTTTTATATTTCAGAATGAATGTTTTTGACGTAATTCTCAAGGGTGGGGCCTATGGCATCAGGAAATGCAGAAGGGTCACTGATAATGATTTTGGTGAGGGGTCTCCCCACAAATACATGAGACATTAATTCCTTCCAGGGGGAAATGTACCACTGCTATGCTAACGACTTTGGCTTTTCCAAATGAAATATTATTGGAATAAGAGAAGTTGGGAAATGTCATAGCTTAGGTTTGAACACACGTGAAGCAGGAAAAATGAGTCCCTTAGCTGCCAAAGTCTGTCACTTTTCTATTTTTTTTTAACACAGAGTATGTTCAATAGAATTACTCTGTTCTCAATCACAGTTATATAAAACTAATAGATGATCATAGATAAGGACGTAGAGTGCTATCGGAAATGCATTCCTCCCTGCAGGAATCCAGAAATCCAGGTTATGGTGGTTTGGTTATTTGGAATTTGAAACCAGTTTGCTTTGTATCCTTGGTGATAACTGACTGAAAGCCTTCAAATTCTAAAAATTTTACTTCTTCTTTTTGTAAATGTTCATTTATTTTGAAAAAGGGGGTAGAGAGAAAGAAAGAGAGAGAGAGAGAAAGAGACTCCCAAGCAGTCTCCTTGCTAACAGACCCATGCAGAGCTTGATCCCATGACCCTGGGATTATGACCTGAGCTGAAACTGAGAGAGGGACGCTCAAAAGACTGAACCACCCAGGTGCCCCTGCTGTTACTTATATAAGCTTTCATAAATGGTTTGGCTCAGCAAGGGAGCTACTAATTGCTTTCCCTGTGGTTATGATAATATAGCATTAGAATGATAGTATTGTTTTGGATTTGGCCTGAAAGACTGAGGCTCTGTGTAGGCATAGCTAAGACATAGAAAGAAGTACAAAACTGCTCAATGACACTTAGGAACCTTTATTTTTTCAGACTGCAAAGAAGAAGAAAAATCTCACACCATAGGATTTTGACAAGTATAGATTTATGTCCTAAAATTTTCAAGACTAAGCCACAATCTTGCCTCCTCAATGTTTTGTGGTTGTTGTTGTTTGTATTTTTGTTTGTTTGTTTTGCATTTGGATGGTAGGCTTGAAGAAGTGGAGAGAGCAGGTGACAAATCATTGAACCCAACCTTCTGTTGTAAAATGGAGGTAATAAAACTCCCTCCGCACAAACTTGTTTGTGAGGGCCGGTAAACTGATAGTTGTGAACTCAATGCATGCAACGTCTAATCCAAGATAAAATGCCATTTGTGTTACTCATAATTATATGCACATGGAAAATACAGCAAGAGAACCAACTCTCTGTACCTATCAGACCATGCTCTTCCTGAACAACTCCAAGACCATAAGCAATTTTCCAACTAGTGTCCAAGGTGATACTCTTAAGTGAGGTGGGTTCCCTACTTGGTATTCTCCAGATACTCTTTTGATGTTTGATCACTACAGATACAAATGAAGGGGCAGCTGTGCCATTTTCTACATCTCTTCAGGTCTTTCTCTGCCGGCTGACAGTGACACAGACACAGCTGGTTGCTTTCTGCTCCTTTCACAGATTCATTTGTATTTGTGCCCTTAGAATATGCTCTTTAAACTTGAAAGTCAGGAGCATCTGGGTGGCTCAGTTGGTTGAGCGTAGGACTCTTGATTTTGGCTCGGGTCATGATCCCAGGGTAGTGGGATCAAGCCCTGCGTTGAATTCCGCATTGGGCTCTGCACTGAGCATGGAACCTGCTTGAGATTCTCTCCTACCGCCCCTCTCCCCTGCTCGCACGTGCCTTCTCTCTCTAAAATAAATAAACTAAACTAAACTAAACTAATCAACTTTAAAGTCATATGATGCCTGTCTTCCCTCATTCACAAAGTTCATTGTATGGTATTTGCCAACATGCAACTTCCCCTGTCTTGCTGTCTCCTAATCAAAAGAGGATGGTTTTACTTTCCTTCCAAATTCATCTCTCATTTGCTTTGAATATCAATTGTAAGAACCTTTATAAAATGTTTTATTTTTCAGAATTCTTTTTTTTTTAAATAAAATCCGTTTCTGGGTATCCATTTACAATTAACAGATTTTGAAAACATTTAAGTTGATTGCAACATCTTTTACAAAGTATTTAAAATTGTTGATGTGTCTGTAGATAACATGTATAAAAAAATTGAGCCCCCCATCTAGATTGCTGATTTTCTTAGTCAACTACCAGTAGATTTCATTTTGGGAATGGCAGAAAGGAACAAATAGTTCTAATTATTTATCAGTCACTTGGGTGAAGAGTTTATTTTTATGCTACATGAGGCCAAGCATACATATGAATATTGAACATTGATATTTTAAAAATAATTCTCTCTCTCTCTCTCTCTCTCTCTCTCTCTATATATATATATATATATATATAAAACATTTATTCACCTTAGAGAAACAGAGAGACAGAGCATGAGTGGGCGAGGGACAGAGAGAGAGGGAGACACAGAGTCCAAAGCAGGCTCCAGGCTCCGAGCTGTCAGCACAGAGCCTAACGCGGGGCTCGAACCTATGAACCATGAGATCATGACCTGAGCTGAAGTCCAATGCCTAACCGACTGAGCCACCCAGGCGCCCCTAAAAATATTTTTCAAATATGCAAACTGTTCCCATTTTATGGATACTTGGTTGATATGTTTACTTAAGACATAAGTCACCCTACTCAAGGGAAATGCTAGAGACATGACAGGAGGGGACCAGCTAGGACAGTGACCATGTATCACTGCATTTGCACCAAGGACTGGAGAGTCCTTTCCAGCATAAGGCAAGCTTTCCCCAGTTTTCTTTGATGAAGGGAGGTAGCCCGGTAACAAATGAGATTGTATTTCATACCACTCACTTAAGGCGAAATTTAATTTTATTTAGATTCCTTTTTATTCAAGTGTGGCAGTGGTGAATTCAACTTGATATATATAGGAACTTAGGACTTGCAAAACATCCTTATGTACCAGCCTCCAATTCCAATCAACATGCTATGAACGATCCCATCGTGCAGAAATATGCTCGTCTCTTAGAACTCACTCCTGATCGGAAGGATACCAGTAGATGCTGGTGAAATTAAGAAAGAATGATGGATAATGCTTTGCAATCTCCAGACAGATTCAGAGTGGTCTGCATACAAATCAGGAAAGAACCCAAGTAAAAGTAGATTTGCTAGAGCTTGCTAAAGGGATGAATTTCTCTGATATTCCCAGCAACTGTCATTTTAGCATGACAATTTAGCATGACAGCATTGTCATGTAGACTATGATACATGCACAATCCTTTAGTAAAAGCAGTAATAGTTGTATGCATACAAGCTAACTGCAGTGTATCTTTAAGGGTCTTAATTAGCACACGAAGAATACTAATCATAATATATCCTGGGGGATTTACATAATCTTCGAGGGCTATATTTACGATATTCGATCTCATTTTACACGGAAATTTTAGAGCAAATGCACTGTATTTTCATAGACCATAGCTATATACTACCTTTTAACATATTGCCATCACAAATAACATATATTACATATAATCTATTGCATATACTGTATACATACAACATGACTTTGTTGCCTTGAACTTCTGAATATTTATTTACATATTTACTTAGCTATAGATTATATATTTTTTTACTTTATTTATTTATTTATTTATTTATTTATATTTGTTTAATGTCAGGTAGGTTTACTCTGTATCACTCATAATCCCTACTTGGATTTCAATATCTGATCTTGCCTTAGAATTTGAAAGACTTGGGGTGCCTGGGTGGCTCAATTGGTTAAATCACTGACTCTTGGCTTCAGTTCCCATTACAATCTCACGGTTTGTGAGTTTGAGCCACACATCAGGCTCTGTGCTGACAGCATGGAGCCTACTTGGTATTCTCTCTCTCTCCTCCTCTCTCTCTGCCCCTCCTCCGCTCATGGTCTCTCCCTCTCTCTCTCTCTCTCTGTCTCTCTCTCTCTGTGTGTGTGTGTGTGTGTGTCTCTGTCTCTCTCTCACGAAATAAATAAATAAACTTTAAAAATATATATTATTAAAAAATAATTGGAAAGACCTTCTTGATTATTACCTTGAGGATCTCTCACCAAGTTTCCTTTTTTTTTCTTTTAGAATGTCTAATTGGGAATGCTGATATCACTCTTGTACAACTTTTACTGGTATAAGAAGCAGAACTTAATGGATGAAGTGTAGACTCCAGAATTAGTCTAACACACTCTGAATTATGATAATTCCACCATTTGTTGGCTACCTGACCTTGGGATTGTTATTTAACTTCTTTAAACACAGGAGTTATTTTCATCTATAAAATTGAATGCTAACAGTACTTAGATGTTGGGGATTACATGAGATTCTAAAAACTTGAAACATACAGTATAAATGCCTAGTAAGTGCTCAGAACTTGTAACCATTGGCAATAGTCATTTTTAAAGTATAGCTTTCTTTTATTTTTTTTCCTCTTTGCAATTGGTAGTAATGTTGTATTTCTTGCCAGGTACTATGTTAAGAACTTTACTTAAATTCCCTGACCCAATCTTCTCAGAAACACTGAATAATGTACTGTAACTGTCAACATTTTACAGACGAGGAAACTGGTTTTGAGAGTTTGATACGTGATGTGCCCAAGGTCATAGGGAGAGTGAGTGGCTGAAGGGAAATGGGAAATGTGTTTTTATCAAAACAAAGCTAGCAAAAGTCAAACAAAATGTAGATGTTGAAGAGCAAAGGTTCTTGAGTAACTCTGAAATATAAACAAGCCTGGAATCAGAACATGTAAGAAAAAAAATGGAGTAATTATTAAATTAGGCAAAACTCTGGGAAGGTAATACTCAATTTTTCTTTATTCTTTTCTCATAGCTTGCATTAATATAAATTAAGAAACAGTTTTGTGACGACACGGGGACAAACATCTGATTTGTGGCCCATAATTAGCTGCTATATAAGTGATATTCTTTTTTTAAAATTTTTAATGTTTACTTATTATTTTTGAGAAAGAGAGACAGAGCATGAACAGGGGAGAGCAGAGAGAGAGAGGGAGACACAGAATCTGAAGCAGGCTCCAGGCTCTGAGCTGTCAGCACAGAGCCTGATGTGGGGCTCGAACTCACTGAAGCTGGAGATGATGACCTGAGCTGAAGTTGGACGCCTAACCGACTGAGCCACCCAGGTGCCCCTATAGAAGTTATATTCTTGAACAGCTCATTCCATACAATTTTCTCAGGAATAACCATAAAAGTGTGTGATGCATTTCTTTACCTCTTGGCTAATCCAGAATTAATAGTCCCAAGCAAATCAAGTCTTAAAAAGTAAGGGTTCAACAAAGATTGGTTGAGTGATTGGTAATTGTATAATTACTCTAAGTATCTTTCATAGGAATCTAACCAACTTTTGAATCTTAGAATTCCAAACTCTTCTGTAGATTTCAAAACGGAAAGATCTGTTATCTGCACAAGAAAGCCCAGGGACAGAAAGGTTAGTAGGTCATGAAGAAGGATGACGAAGCACTGTGTGACATACAGTTCTGCATGCTAGAGATAATCCACTGGGCTCACAGATAAGCTTTGAGAACCTGACTGATTATCCTCCAGAAAATGAACATTTTGACAGCCTCTGAGTAGGCAAACCAGAGGTTTTGCAGTTATCCTGTGCTTATAAACAGTGAGGAAAATTGATCTGGACATTCAGTGCCCTTAAGGCAGATTCTTTACCATCAAAGTTAAGACATCGTGCAGACTTCCAAGTACAATTATTTTAACGCTTTAATTTATTCCACCAGGATGCTAAAAAACAAAACAAAACAAACAGATAAGTAGCATGAAGAGCTGCTATTGAGGCACAACTTGTTTGAAATAATCCCTGCTTCCTCTCTGTTCTTCAGTCTTTAAAAAACAAACAAACAAACAAACAAACAAACACAAAAAACGGTCAAAGATCTCAATCCTCGGCCCAGGAAAACCTGTCCCGTCCCTAACGTCCCTTTGACAGCGCTACTGAGATTCAACTGTGAGGAAGTATTCTTAGGCTATCTTTAATTTTCTAGAATTGCTGTGCTCATTTCTGTGAGGTCTGGAGTAGGCTTGCACTGAGCTCACAGGACCTCTTGTTCTGTCTAAAAAGGCTTCGATTAAGTGCTGGGAATGTAAAAGCAAATCACCTGGTTCCCTTCGGCATGGAAGGTCTCATGGCTCTGGCGCCGTGCCAGGTGCTTGCTGGTTCATCTTGCTGTGCTTGGAACGTTATGATTTTCGGGGTTCTGAGGACTGATTTCATACCAGGCTGCTTCCATGACTGTCTTAAAATAAACATCTCAAGTGGTCTGGTATTTCAGGAATATCAGAAAGCGGCTGCACATGGTCTTAACAGGGAGAGAAAATTAAGTTCGATAAATTCACTTAAATCCAGCATGAGTCTTGAGGAACAAGCCTATCTGATATAATATTAGGAGAAAGAGAGAAACGGCTTAGGGATCACATATAGCCAATTACAACATGGGCTTCTGAGGCTGACCCACTTGTCCGCCCGCACCGCGAATTGAGTGTCCTGGCGAGGACCTAAGCAAAGCAGGGTGAGCTGGTGACTCTGTTGGTATCAGTTCCTTGGGCAAACCATTTCACCCTTTGCGTAGCAACTATTGCCTCATTTATTATATGCAGAGGGGGTATTTGTTTTTTCCTAAGGTGATTTTGAGGATTTTATGGGATCACACAGCTATTTATTAAGTGTTATGTGCCCAATCTTGTGGTTCAGTATTTTATGTACTTGATTTTATTGAATCCTTGAAGTTTAATGACGTGGCTAAGAGCAGCTCGATGCTCTCTGCCTGGGTTTGAACTGTGGCTCCACGCACTCACTAGCTGTGTGAACATTTTTCTGAAACATTTTTCTCAATTGGAAAATGGAAAGAGTTGAAACTTCACAGGGTTACCATTAGGACATTGTCTAGAATAGAGTAGGCAGCCAGAATTTCTACTTTTATGGAGCTTGCTCTCCTGTGAGGGGGATGTGGAGAAAGAAAGAAAGAAAGAAAGAAAGAAAGAAAGAAAGAAAGAAAGAAAGAAAGGGAAAGAGAGAGAGAGAGAGAGAAAGAAAGAAAGAAAGAAAGAAAGGAAGGAAGGAAGAAAGAAAGAAAGAAAGAAAGAAAGAAAGAAAAGAAAGGAAGAAAGAAACCAAATTAAATAGATGATTTTGGAATTCACAGGTACCTTGACAAGAGAGTGTTCTGTAATAGAAAACTATTTCTACAGATGGGGTAGGGTCTACTTTACAGAGAATTATGCAGAGAGCCTGTCTGGAGACCTTGAGGATGACAAACCAGCCATGGGAAGAACTACCAGATCATTCCTGACAGAAGAAAGGCCAAGAAGAAAAGGGCCTGAGGCAAGAATAATTTTACTGGTGCAGAGGAACGGAAAGGAAATTGTTCAGCTTAGAGTGTCCCCCGAAGAAGGGGGTGCTGTGGCAGCTAGGGGGGATAAGGTTTGGCAACCAGCAGAAGCACCGGAATTTAATGATACAAACCCAAAGCAACCTCAGTTCTCTTCTGATCCCTCCCAGACAGTGAAACAACTTTCATAAGAGCTGCGCAGCCAAGTGTCAGTAAAATCTACTAGAAGATGACCCAGAACATATGTTCAGAACTAGATGTAACCTAGAAAACACACAGGCAGCATCACTTGAGCATTTGACGGGGGGAGTGGATGGAGCGAGTGGTGAGGGCCCAGGAGTTCCAAGAACCCCCTCTTGGTGCTCACTGATCTACCTCTCCCTTATTCTACCAGACAAAATAAGCACTGACTGTTTTGGAAGGAATAAAAACAAACTGTATTTTTTGTTTATTTTACTTTCTGAGCAATTGTTTCCGGTTTTGTAAACTGTCGAGTTTAAGGTTTCAGGATTCACTTTTCCTAAAGAAAATGCCATCCTATGGCTGTTCTATCTCGCTGGGGGGAAAAAAAATCAATATTCAATGAAAAGAAAGCAATGTGAGCTCTTTTATTATGCATATGTGTGTTCTTGGGGCTAATCTGAAATAATTATCCTTCCCTTCAAAAAATCTACATCATCCAAATATTATGACAGCCTGATGTTCTACGATTAGCAATTAATCGCCTTAGGGCTAACACCAGATTCTCCCTGGAAGTGTGCATCCTACAGACACCTAAATTCCATTTTCGGTTTCTATTTTAATTAGCTAGTCCCTGATGACAATATAAGAAAGAATATGGAGCGCCTGGGTGGCTCAGTCACTTAAGCATCTGACTCTTGGTTTTGGCTCAGGTCATGATCTCATGGTTTGTGACTTTGAGCCCCACATCAGGCTCTGTGCTGACAGTACAGAGCCTGCTTGGGATTCTCTCTCTCTCCCTCTCTCTCTGCCCCTCCCCTGCTCCTGCTCTCTCTCTCTCTATCTCAAGATAAAGAAACTGAAAAAAAAGAAAGAATAGTAAGTTTCAAAAAATTTGAAAGGAGAAGGAGAAGCGTCTTAGAGAGATAGTTTAGACGAAGAGTTTCATGAAACACACTTCAGGAAGTAAAAGCAGAGAGTGCTGCTATATGTTGTTTAAAATGAGGGCAATGTGTGGGAGATTAGACGATAAATAGGGAAATTGCTACTATTTAATTATTCTTGTGAAACCTTATATTGGCCAAAACTTTTCCAAGGTCCCTGCCAAATGTAAAGTCTCTGATACTGTGAGTCTGTGAATTATACATCTGCATTTCCCAAAATCTTCACTGGCTCCTGGCCTTCCAGAGGGCAATAGTCAGATATGGTCTGGCCATATGCAAACCACATCCAAAATTGCCAACAATATTTATAAATGTACATGTTATATATCATACACAGATCCTCAATACCCATCATTCCAACACCTGATTTGACTCTCCCGTATTCATTTAAAGTTTTTATACAAATTTTGAATACCAACTTTTTAGTTGGTCATGTATCTGAGAAATAACACTATGGATTCATATTTTTGTGATTTTGATCCTAATATTAGAGTTATAGAAAAGTTGCGAAAGTAACACAGAGAATTCCCATAACACTTCACTCAGTATTCTCTAATGTTAACATCTCATAAAACAAGTTAAAAGGATCAAAATCAGGAAATAACATCAGTACAATACTATTAACTATGGGCCTTTTTTGACTTTTGCCTATCCTACCTGTGTTGTAGAATCCAACTGAAGATCTCACATCATACTTCGTTTTTACGTTTGTTTAGTTTCCTCTGATTTGTAACAAAGCCTCAGTCTTTCCTTGTCTTTCTGATTTTGACGTGTTTGATGACTACCGATCATCTATTTTGTAGAAAGTCTTTCAATTTGGGGCTATCCAAAGTTTTCTTTCCTCCTTAGAATGAGGTTCTGTATTTTTGGCAAAAGCATCATAGAAGTACAGTTGTGTTCTCCCCAGTGCATCTTATCATGGTGTTCATGATGTTATATGTTACTGCCGATGATGTTCTTGATCCCTTGGTTAGGGTGTTATCTGCAGCCTTTATCCGCTATAAAATTTCTATTTTCCTTTTGTATCCAGGGGAGGATAATAAATATTCTGGGGAAGATACTTTGACGCTACGTGAATATCCTGTTCTCCAAAATATATCATTTCAATAATTTTAGTGTTCATTGGTAGATCTTGTATGAAACAATAATTACTGTGGTGTTTACCCACCAGTGATACTGCATTCCCTTCTTCCTTTTTAAATGTATTAATAGAAATCTTATATAGGAAAGACCTGTCCTTTCTGAGACATTTATTTATTCATGCAATTATTCAGTTTTGTATAGGCTCATGGATAAGTATTTGGTTCCATGAGTGAGAGTCCAATACAATTATTATTACCGTTCTGCTCAGATTGTTCTATATTTGGCCGATAGAACCCCTTCAATTTGGGCTCCGTGTCCTTTGGTTATGCTCTA
Organism: Panthera uncia; assembly: GCF_023721935.1. NCBI lineage: Eukaryota > Metazoa > Chordata > Mammalia > Carnivora > Felidae > Panthera > Panthera uncia. The sequence continues at coordinate 21,767,105 of NC_064814.1, read as the reverse complement.
TCCTTTTCTGAACACACTCTTATTTTTGGTACTGCAAGATGGTCCAAGCTCATCCTTTATTTTCTCTGCCCCAGCCCTACAATTGGCCACTTTTGCAAGGACTTCTGGTTGGAGAATGGTGTCTAGGAACCAACATCTAGGTGCCAGTGATGTTCATCATTATAAGGGTTTCACTGCTCCCAGGGCCTCCCAGCGGATAGAGCTAGGAAACGTATGTGTGTATGCTAACCCCTCCACACACACACGAATCTGTGTTTATTTGTGTGTACCTGTGTGTGTGACTTCATAGCCATAACTCTGCTTCCAATCCAATGCCACTTTCATTTTAGCCTTCCTCTTCATTATTTGTAATTTCTTTCTCCAACAGTGACACATCAGGCTTTGATTATATTTAAAAAAAGAAAAACAAGCTTTTTTTCTTTCAACATGATACCCACATTAAGTTGTATGCAATAACTAACCCGTAGCTTTGTGGGAGATAGATTTACTAACTGGAATTTGCATTTATGTATATATCTTTTTATCTTTAGACTTACAGAATCCAGTCAACAAATTGCTTCCCAAAGTTATTTATGTTACTTATCTCCTTCCCCACCCCTCCAGTATGGTTTTATAATTTCTTTGTAATATAGTTAGGTTCACTTGATATAATTGTATTATATTTTGGAGTTCTCCCAGTACATTCTGGTTGATTTTAATATTGGATTAATTTGGGAAGGTGTTTAATTACAATGGCTCTAAAAGTCAGAGCTTTACAAAAGGGTACGGACGATGTCATGCCATTTCTCCTCGCCCTTATAACCTCATTCCTGTTTGTCCCTTCTTTCTGCTCCTTCAACCATCGTTCTATAAATAACCAATCTTATTTAGTTCCCGGGTTATCTTTCCTATGTTTCTGTTGTGCAAATGAGAATATATATGTGTAGTTTTGTATATTCCCTTGTTTGTCACATGAAGGGTAGTGTATTGTAGGTAATCTTCTGTATATCCTGGATATCACTATCATTCCACAGATATCTTGTCCATTTTTAACAGCTGCATAGCACTCCATTAAACAGATGTACTGTAATTTAATTAACCACCTTCCTAAGTATGGACATTTAGGTTTTTGCATTATTTCACAATTACAAACAGTGCTGGAAGGGATAACATTGGACATATGTACTTTCATACTATTGTACGTGTGTCTTCAAGGTGGGTTCCTAGAAGTGAGATGATTGTCAAAAGGCAAGTGCAGGGGTGCCTGAGTGCCTCAGTTAATTGTCTGATTTTGGCTCAGGTCACCATCTCGCTGTTGGTGGGTTTGAGCCCTGCATCAGGCTCTGTGCTGACAGCTCATAGCCTAGAGACTGCTTTGGATTCTGTGTCGCTCTTTCTCTCTGTCCCTCCCCCACTTGCATGCTCTGTTTCTCTCTCTCTCTCTCTTTCTCTGAAAAATAAATAAACATAAATTTTTTTTTAAAAAAGGCAAGTGCATATATATGTAGTTTTGTTGGGTGATGCTAAATTTTCTTTCAGGGTGTGCAAAATTGCATTCTTGCTAGCAATGGATGGCAATGCCAAATTCTCCATGCTTCTCCAATAAAATACACTGCTTTTAAGTTAGCTAGTCTAATAGGTAAAAAATGGCATCTCAGTGTTTTAATTTTTATTTCTTTAATTATGAGTTTCTGGGGCGCCTGGGTGGCTCAGTCGGTTAAGCATCCACCTTCAGCTCTGGTCATGATCTCACGGTCCACAAGTTGGAGCCCCACATCAGGCTCTGCGCTGGTAGCTCAGAGCCTGGAGTCTGCTTCGGATTCTGTGTCTCACTGTCTTTCTGTCCCTTCCCCACTTGCGTGTTCTCTCTCTCTCAAAAATAAATAAACATTAAAAAGTATTTAAAAAATTATGAGTTTCCATATTTTTCAAATGTTAGATCCCCTTTTGTACCTTACTTTATAAATTATTAATATTTTCCCTTATGTTTCATTCATTTGCTCAGAAATATTTGGTTTTCAATATTTAATAATTTTTAAAATATAAAGATAATAGTCATTTGTCTCTGATGTACATTGTAAATATTTTCTCCAGGTTGTCAATTGTTTTTTGACTTTGTGTATGGTGGGTTTGTCATGCAAAATTTTTATTTTTATGCAAATGTATTTTTCTTTTACTGTCTATGGATTGTGTATTGTGGAAAACCTTCTATGTCAACCTCAAAAAGGAATCCATCAGTTTTTTTTCTATTATTTGCATAATGTATTTGTTTCTTTTTTTTGTTCTTCTTCACATTTAAGTTTTCTTGATGTTTATTTATTTATTGTAGACAGAGCATGCAGGGGAGGGGCAGAGAAAGAGAGGGAGAGAGAGAGAGTATCCCAAGCAGGCTCCATGCTGCCAGCACAGAGCCCAATGTGGGGCTCAAACTCATGAACTGTGAGATTATGACCTGAGTCAAAATCAAGAGTCAGTCACTTAACCGAGCCATCTAGGTGCCCCTTTTTTTCACGTTTATATCCCTGGTTCAGTTGGGCTTTACTCTTGTGTATGGTGTGAAATATGAATATAATTTTATTGACTTTACTTGAATTGTTACCTCATGGTTCCAGTACCATTTATTAAAGCGACCATCTTTCCCACATGGATTTGAGATACTCCCTTTACCATGCACTTAGCTTCCATATGCATTTGAGCCCATTTCTAAACTTTCTATTCTATTTCACTGGTCTGCTTTTCTGGTCGTATGCCAATACCACAAATTTTAGGTTTGGAGGCTTTACTACGTAAAGTCATTATAGCTAATTCCCTTGGTCATTTTTTCTCTCTTTTGTGTGCATTTTTCTGGAAAGTTTTTTATGACTGTTTCTCTAAATAATCTTTATTATCAGCTTGCTTAACTTTATAAATGGCCCATTTAATATTTTCCTTGAGATTGCCTAGAATTCATAAATTAATTTAGAAAGTTCTGACTTCCTTGTAATGTTCAATCCTCCCATATAAGAACAGAAAATTAACATTTTTCCATTTATTTAAGTCTATTTTTATGTCTCAGTAGTGTTTAAAATTTTCCCTCTTATAGGCTTGCATATTTTTGTTACATTTATTCTGAGTATTTAATCTTCACTGATTCAATTTTATTTTCTGGTCTTTAAAATATATAAGCGTTTGCTATATTATTACAGGTGTACATCATAATTACTTAAACAGTTTTGCAATATTTCACTGGAATTATATCGTTTTAATGTGAGGAATTTCACTTCTTCTGACTAGTCCTATTGCCTAAGTCACTTCATATATTTCTTCTTACTTTGGGATGATTTCCTAGAAACGGGTTATTATTTCTTTAAATGCAGTTCAAAATATATTTCTTAAATGGTTTAATCAATTTATAGTGTCAACAGCATTAAACAACTTTGCCAGTCTTATAGTATCCTTTTTTAGCATTGATTGAGAATGAATTTTAAATGTGGTTAATTTGAGAGGGGCAAAATGTCATTTCCTTTTAATTTTGAATGGTTTTAATATCTCAAATTGCTTAACATATTTATGAACTTGTTCTAGTTTGAATGGTTTATTAACTGTTTAGTTTTCATAAATCTTTTATTGCACTCAGTAGAATTTTGAAAGACTAGCAAATGTGTTCAATTTACCCAGTATCTTTGTGCTAAAAATCTGCTATTCTCTCCGAGATATCCAAGCAGCACCTTCATTTAAAATGTGTGCTCTTAGGGAAGAAAAACTTCCAAACTCATTCTATGAAGCCAGCATTACTTTGATTCCTAAACCAGACAGAAACCCAGTAGAAAAAGAGAACTACAGGCCAATATCCCTGATGAATATGGATGTAAAAATTCTCAATAAGATACTAGCAAATCGAATTCAACAGCATATAAAAAGAATTATTTACCATGATCAAGTGGGATTCATTCCTGGGCTGCAGGGCTGGTTCAACATTCGCAAATCAATCAATGTGATACATCATATTAATAAAAGAAAAGATAAGAACCATATGATCCTGTCAATTGATGCAGAAAAAGCACTTGACAAAATTCAGCATTCTTTCTTAATAAAAACCCTCGAGAAAGTTGGGATAGAAGGAACATACTTAAACATCATAAAAGCCATTTATGAAAAGCCCACAGCTAATATCATCCTCAATGGGGAAAAAGTCAGAGCTTTCCCCCTGAGATCAGGAACACGACAGGGATGTCCACTCTCACTGCTGTTGTTTAACATAGTGTTGGAAGTTCTAGCATCAGCAATCAGACAACAAAAGGAAATCAAAGGCATCCAAATTGGCAAAGATGAAGTTAAGCTTTCACTTTTTGCAGATGACATGATATTATACATGGAAAACCTGATAGACTCCACCAAAAGTCTGCTAGAACTGATACCTGAATTCAGCAAAGTCACAGGATACAAAATCAATGTACAGAAATCAGTTGCATTCTTATACACTAATAATGAAGCAACAGACAAATAAACTGATCCCATTCACAATTGTACCAAGAATCATAAAATACCTAGGAATAAACCTAACCAAAGATGTAAAAGATCTGTATGCTGAAAACTATAGAAAGCTTATGAAGGAAATTGAAGAAGACACAAAGAAATGGAAAACCATTCCATGCTCATGGATTGGAAGAATAAATATTGTTAAATTGTCAACACTACCCAAAGCTATCTACACATTCAATGCAATCCCAATCAAAATTGCACCAGCATTCTTCTCGAAGCTAGAACAAGCAATCCTAAAATTTGTATGGAACCACAAAACACCCTGAATAGCCAAAATAATATTGAAGAAGAAGACCAAAGCTGGAGGCATCCCAATAGCCTCTACTAAAAAGCTGTAATCATCAAGACAGCATGGTATTGGCACAAAAACAGACACATAGACCAATGGAATAGAATAGAGACTCCAGAATTGGACCCACAAAAGCATGGCCAACTAATCTTTGACAAAGCAGGAAAGAATATCCAGTGGAAAAAAGACAGTCTCTTTAACAAATGGTGCTGGGAGAACTGGAGAGCAACATGCAGAAGAATGAAACTAGACCACTTTCTTACACCATTCACAAAAATAAACTCAAAATGGATAAAAGACCTGAATGTGAGACAGGAAACCATCAAAACCCTAGAGGAGAAAGCAGGGAAAAACCTCTCTGACCTCAGCCGCAGCAATTTCTTAGAGGACACATCTCCAAAGGCAAGGGAATTAAAAGCAAAAATGAACTATTGGGACCTCATGAAGATAAAAAGCTTCTGCACTGCAAAGGAAACAATCGATGAAACTGAAAGGCAACCGATGGAATGGGAAAAGATATTTGCAAATGACATACCAGACAAAGAGCTAGTATCCAAAATCTATAAAGAACTCACCAAACTCCACACCCAAAAAACAAATAATCCAGTGAAGAAATGGGCAGAAAACATGAATAGACACTTCTCTAAAGAAGACATCTGGATGGCCAACAGGCACATGAAAAGATGCTCAACGTCACTCCTCATCAGGGAAATACAAATCAAAACCACACTGAGATATCACCTCACGCCAGTCAGAGTAGCCAAAATGAACAAATCAGGAGATGATAGATGCTGGTTAGGATGTGGAGAAACGGGAACCCTCTTGCACTGTTGGTGGGAATGCAAACTGGTGCAGCCACTCTGGGAAACAGTGTGGAGGTTCCTCAAAAAATTAAAACTAGATCTACCCTATGACCCAGCAATAGCACTGCTAGGAATTTACCCAAGGGATACAGGAGTGCTGATGCATAGGGGCACTTGTACCCCAATGTTTATAGCAGCACTTTCAACAATAGCCAAATTATGGAAAGAGCCTAAATGTCCATCAACTGATGAATGGATAAAGAAATTGTGGTTTATATACACCATAGAATACTACTTGGCAATGAGAAAGAATGAAATACGGCCTTTTGTAGCAATGTGGATGGAACTGGAGAGTGTGATGCTAAGTGAAGTAAGCCATACAGAGAAAGACAGATACCATATGTTTTCACTCTTATGTGGATCCTGAGAAACTTAACAGAAGACCATGGGGGAGGGGAAGGAAAAAAAAGTTAGAGAGGGAGAGAGCCAAACTGTAAGAGACTCTTAAAAACTGAGAATAAACTGAGGGTTGATGGGGGGTGGAAGGGAGGGGAGGGTGGGTGATGACCATTGAGAAGGGCACCTGCTGGGATGAGCACTGAGTGTTGTATGGAAACCAGTTAGACAATAAATTTCATATTAAAAAAAAATAAAATAAAATGTGTACTCTTAGATCCATAATTTATATTTATATTTTAAATATGTGGTTCTAGTTTCAAACTAAAATATAGCATCCATTCTTAACCCTTATCAATTACAAATTATCTTGGGGTTGCTTCTCTCCAATTTCTACTGGATTCTCTTGTGCATATAAATAACCTAGATAACTTGTTAATATGAATTATTTCAGTTTACTCTGAATTTGGGTTCCCTCTTCAGCCAATTGCTAATGTATTAGGGATAAACAGTTTTCAGTAATTCATCATCCTGTATGAAATCTAAACCATAGCTAAAGCATAAACACCCTGAATATACACTCGCCATTATTATTCGACGTCATCAGCGTTAAATTTTGAAATGTCCTATTTCTTCTTTACTGCTGGGCATCTCATATCAGTTGTTGGCCACACCGTCTGTTCCTTAGTTCAGTGGCCCTCCAACCTATCAAAATAAACTGCGTTTCTTTAAAATAGAGTTAATGCAATTTTTATCTATATCTCTGAGCTAAACTTGGCCTAAAACCTTCCTGATGCACACTCATATCAGGAAGAATGATCTGTTCTTGAAGATGATGGTATTTCTGAACTGCACAATATGTACTTTTCATCCCAAAGGACTGAAAATGTCATCTCTTCAAACTGACATTTTTCAATGAACCACCCTGTGAAGCCGAGAATTTTCTGTTGTGCAGCAAGATGGAGATACTGTGTTCTACATCCCAAGATGGAGGAGAGATTGACAGTTTTGTGCATTTGTTAGAACGTCTGTGTGTGTGTGCGTGCACCTGAGAGATAGAAAAGGGGGGAGGGGAAGAGCGAGTGCTCACAGGAAAATTCAATTCACACAGAAAGAACAATAGTTGGAAATGGTCACATACACAATAACATGCAGTCACCAACCAATGTCCGTAATGAACACTTCCCATGCATTTTGCCAACGAAGGCTAAGAATTTTAAGCTATGTATAAAGTAAGTGAATGCAGTTTTCTAAGCATCTGTCTGAGACTTTATTACTGGATTCTATGCATTATCAGTGATGTGTCACCCCATGGCCTGTACTGTCAGTGCGAGACTGTCTTTTGTGTACATCTTTACCGTTTGGTAATGAGTTTCACAGAATTCACTTCATCTTAATGAAGATACTTAATCTCTCTATAAACTTGACTGTATTTTTCAGGGAAAATTATTCATTCATTCACTCATTTGCATATCTATGGAAGCATTTGCCCACCATGACGTTGATTCATTCATTCTTTTGTGAATTCATTTATTTATTTACATCATGCCTTGTCTGCAACGGACTTAGGATGGCTGGAAATATAGATTATATCGACTGTTGTCTCTTAAATTTTAATGTACGTATGAGGAACATGGGGAATCTAGCTTGCTAAATACAAGTTATGTTTAAATGTTCTAAATAGGATCTGAGATTTGGCATTTCTAACAAGCTCCCAGATGTTGCCAATGTTACTGGTCCACCAAGCACATTTTGAGTAACGAGGCCATGATGGCCTTCTCACTTCTTGAGGAGATGTTAGTAAGGGAATGTAACACATCCTGAACATTTAACAATTAAGAGTAGCTTCACAAACACCCATTTGTGTCCAAAGCAGTGTGTTCTTAGAAGTGTTTAATGCTCTTACACAAGGTATACACTGTTTCTGTATATTACGGATGTGATATTTAATTCTAATTTTTTTTAAATTTAGTTTTTGAGAGATGGAGAGCACAGGGGAGGGGCAGAGAGAGAGGTAGAGAGAAAATCCCAAGCAGGCTCCACACTGTCAACACTGTCTCACAAACTGTGAGATCATGACCTGAGCTGAAACCAAGAGTTGGATGCCTAACTGACTGAGCCACCCAAGGTGCCCCTAATTCTACTTTCAAGATGAATGTATTATTTCCCAACTAATGATAATACATCCATCCAGCTCGTCTTCAGGATATAGATGAGCAAAGACCCAACAGAGAGACCACAGTTCTGCAATGCTCATCTGCTCTGCTGATTTCGTAGGTAAATAGGGAAAGATCGAGAATGATCTGTGATCACTGGAATGATTCTGAGGCCAGAAATTGCACTCCCTGAAGTACATTGGGCACATAACTGGAATGTCCTGGAGCCATTCCCTTTCTCTCTGCCCTTTTTCAATTTGTACGCGCGCACGCTCTCTCTTAAATAAACATTAAAAAAAGAGAGATCAGCTCATCTTCCCTTACCACATGCTTCATCTAAAAAAAATTAAAAAACTAAAAATTAACCCTTAAGCCAGCTTAAGGTTTGGCTCCAGCTGCTTAAGGAAGGAAACTGATTCTGAGGTTAACTCAATGTACCTGTCATTTGTTTTCAGTAAATGTGTGCAATTTTCATCACAGCAGATGGCTTGGTGAATTTCGGTGAATTTCAAGCAGTCTGTATTTTACCCTTCTTAAATTTTACTTTTGTTCCTACATAAAACTCTAGATATCAATATATATTGCACATATTTGGGGAGTCATACCCTATCTGAGTAGAATAGTAAACTTAAGCTCAGCAGTTGGGAAACTACAAACTGCAGTCCCAATGTGACCCTCCACCTCTTTTTGTAAACAAAGTTTTATTATAACACAGATATATCAATTCATTTACATATTGTCTGTTTTAGCTTTCACACTACAATGGCAGAGTGGAGTAGTTACAATGAGATCATGTGGTCTGAAAAGCTGAAAATATTTGCTATAAGGCTTTTATAGGAAAATTTTGCTGCTCCTGGTTAGAAGGATGATACAAATCTAGATTAAACACCTCCTTCATAAAATTCCATGTGATCAGGGCAATTATTACATGGTTTTATGATATATTATTAACAGTATATGTACACACACACACACACACACACACACACACAAAGAAAGATAGAGATGCATTCCTAATAAGTAAGAATCTTATGGATCTTTCTCTAACTGTACAAATAACAGATATACTCCCAAGAACTCATTTAAAGCATAAAAAACGGGACACGGAGGGCATATAAAAAGTCCCCTGACACTGAAAACAGTAAACAAGTTATCACAATGTAAATAGTGTTGCCTGAGTACTGAGAGAGCATCATACAGGTTCAGCAGTTAAATCCACTGATGAGGGTACAGCCACAACAGATGTAAAGCATGAACCCTGGAATAGAATTAAAGTTTAATTAATTTAATACAGGAAATAAGGCAAAATTCTCTGTGCCCTCTTACCAACTCTCCTTCCCCTTTCCCACCTTCCCATCACCTAAAAAGTGATCTTGACTCATGTTTTTAAGGTGTCTGGGAACAAATACAGGAAGGGTAATAACAACAAACAACAGGAGAACAAGAAACATAATTGAGGTGCACTAACCTAATTGGAACATGAATGAGGATTGTGTCCTTTCTGTTATGTGATTGTTCGTGTCCTTCAGAGTATCCTGAAAACATAACCAGGGAAAATCCATGCCAAAGAAGGCAGAGAATCCCACGGGGTCAGAGAGAAATCACATTGCTTTGTGGAGATTGAGGAATAAAAAAATGACCAAAAATGAGGAATACAATACAATCGAGAAATGAAAATTTAATAGGTCCGTGGTCATTGATGTGCACACGGTGCTACGTCAATCTTCTGCTTATCCACGTAGTGACATCATAACTCAGACTAGAGCAGATTTGTGATGTTATAATAACTGAAAACACATTGATTGACTACACTGACAGTTTCTTTGTCCCAGAGCTGTTTAAGCTTTCTTTTCCTCTTCCCTTCCTAGTATTAATATATTTTATTTCACGGTCATTAAATAACAACTCTGTGTGTGAGGTTTTAAAAGTTCTCTCAGGACCTCTCTTGACTTGCTTGAATCCAAAAGTATTCAGGTTCAAAGACCAGTACCGGGTTCTGAAAAGGTGAAACAGAAGTTTGAATGCTATAGAAATCTGTTTTCTAGTCTACTGAGAACATTTTGCCAAGTGTCAAATGCCTTCTGATGAGAATGATCCACAATATTGATTAATCAAGGCCTGTATCAGGCACGTTCTTCTCAAACCCTGGCCAAATAAAAGCACAAAGTCCTTCCATCTGGGGTGCAACTTTGCCGAATTTCAAAATCATAGCAAAATATATCCCTAAAGCCTCAGAGCAACAGCTGAGTGGAATCAGTAATTCTCCTGATTGAGGTCCATCGACCTGGCATCTACCCAGTGTCCATTCGGTTGTGAGTGATCCTTGTCTGCCCACAAGCTTCCTTCCCGACTTGCTGGCTCAGGCTAGGAGACAAATATTCTTGCCTGGCTTTCCTGACGCTATTGGGATCTCTGTTGGAACTATAGCTATTTTGTGATCTCATGTTTGCCTGCCAACTCTTCTGAGTAGCTGGATTCTGTTCATTGTGGTTCCAAAGGTAGCTTTTCTTCTGTGAATTACTCAATTATCAAGAAAGAGGTACTTAAAGAAACCCTTCTCCAGCGTCCTGCTATTATTTCCCACATCCTGGATTCACCTCTTTAGTTATAAAGATTGGCCCAAATCAATCTTAGTTCTACCATGGTGTCAAAATCGTGGTAGATTTTGGTGGTATTGGACTCTCCTCTCACTGCTATAAAGAACAGTTCTACTGGATTATCAGTTCCCTTAGCTCCTACTTGACCAATTAAGCTATCTTATCATTCTGACAGCTTGTTCTGTGTTCCCAGAGTCTCCTAACTTGTAAGCCAGGCTGCATTATGGATAACAAGACATAAAAATGAGATTTTTCTGAAACAAAGAATCTTACCCCAAAGAATCCCTATCAGTGAAGATTCTTACTTACAAGCCACTGAACCTGACTATGGCTAACTTAACAAAAAAAGTAGTGGATTTCAAGAATACAGGGTAGCTCGTTACCTATAGAACTTGGTGTAGAAATGGTTAATAACCAATGTAGGAAAGAAATTAATATCACACAAGATACACAAAATTCTGGACAAAATCACATAAAGGACCTTCTCATTAGGTGACATTGGTACCATACCTCTGGCATTGCCACCATCAGATGCTCAACCCCAGCATATCTGGATTCCTATTGCTGCCACCTTCACCACACCCCCAATAATTGCCATTGTCACCATGAATACTGTTTAACTAGCCCTGGATACCTGAAGTGGTCAACCAAGATTCAAAGTTCAGGGTGGGTGCATCTAGTTGGTCTGTGCACTAGCTGTCAAGGATGGGAGATGGTATTTCCATAGTGGGAATCAGGGCCCTATCTTTCACCTAGATGCAGATAATGGGGGATTCCAGAAAGAAAGAAAGAAAGAAAGAAAGAAAGAGAATGCCCAGATGGGTAACTTCAGTCATTTGTTCCCCAAAACACATATTACAGTTAGATTAGTGATAGAATAATGACCCATAAAGATGCCCACGTTCTAATCCCTGGAACCTGTGTTTTGAATATGTTACATTATATTAAACCAAAGCTGCAAATGGAATTAAGTTTGCTAATCAGCCGACCTTGAAATATAGAGATGATCCTGGATTCTCTGGGCTAGGAGAATGTAATCACACAGGTAGAAGAAGGAGCAGAAGGGAAGGTCAGAGTGATGCCGTGCAAGAAGGAATTGACCAGTTGAGTTTGAAGATGGAGAAAGGGGCCTGTGACCCAAGGAAAGCAGACACATTCTAAAAGCTGGAAAGGCAAGGAAACAGATTCTGTCCTACTGCCTCCATATGGAGGTATGGCCCAGCTGGCCCTTGATTTTAGCTCAAAGATCAGTGTTGGACTTCTGATGTATGGGACTCTAAGGCAATAAATTTTGCATTGTTTCAAGCCACTAGATTTATTATAGCAACAGTAGAAAACCAAAGCAAAAGTCTTTGGCTTTATGTTCCTTTGGAGCCAATTAAAATTCCTACCCTAGGTGACAATTAAAAAATACCATTAACTTACATCTAATTAATAGACAAGAACTTTGTGATTTTGCTGCTGAGGATTTTTATTTTCTCATGATTGTAGGAAGAGTTTCAGTTGTTAATACCTGCTCAAAATTATGTTTCTTAGAATGGTATCTAGCTAATGTATGGAAAAGGCCCAGCATATTCCAAAAGCAAAGAGAGGCTTCAGGTAACAGTATTAGTGATAGACATCTGAAAGGTTATCTCCAAAACTCAGTATTAATCATCTTGTCTAGTTTTCACTTTATGACCTCCTTAAACCTTACAATTCTTGAATTCCCTTGAAAGTTGTTGATTTTTTGGGGGTAATGATTTCTCCCAAGACCAGTAAAGCTAACACCTTTTTTCCCCATTGCCCACCATAAGTTGTGAACTGTGGAATGTGTGATTGGGTAGAGACAGGTTTGTAGTTTTAGGAAGTTATTCACATTAGGTTTAGCAATAGAAATAAAAATTTCTAAGTAATTCACTGCAATAGTTTCTAGATCATGTGGTCAGCTGATTTGTTCTGTAAAGGCTGTATGACATCCTCAGGTCTGTGGGCCAGAAGGTCTGTCACAACTACTCAGTTCTACTCATTGTACCATGAAGACCGCTATATTCAGTACATAAACAAATGGGTCTAATTGTGTTTTGCTAAAATTAGATTTGGTCCACAGGTTAGTTTAGCAATCATTGGTCTAGGTTATAATGTCTGCTTGGAAGGGAGTTTGAGAAAAGAGTAAGCTAGACAATTCAGTGCTATTTACTAGTCAGATGAAGCAGTGGAATCAAGCAAAGTCAGAAATATGGGGACATTCCTGGGCTATTTCAGATAAGTATCAGAACAAAGAGAGACCATGTAGGGCATCAGCCCAGTGGAGACTGAAAACATGTGATAATTGAAAAGGCAATCACATGTTCTCCCCAAAGATCCCTATTCCTGTATTTATTTGGGTACCATGTTCTCTCTGGAGCACACAATCTTTTTAAAAGGTTATTTGGCCCATTTTGATTGTTTATTCTTTTACCATTACTGATGTTTCTATAACTTTCACAAAGCTCACCCATCTACTTAGGAGAAATATAATCAGTAGTAGGTGGAGAATATGTTTTAGAAGGAAAAAAAGAGTGAAGCAGAGAAGCATTTCTTTCAGGGGTACCAATGAATAAACTACGAAAATCCAAAATATGAAGAGGAAGGAGAGGGAGAGAATGAGAGAGACAGAGAAATTGATTCTCGACCCTAGATGGCTGCTAAACTATTTACCTTAAATTCTGTAATCATTTATGTTCCCTTGATTGTATGTTTTTGAAAATTATATATATTTTTTGAATATTATCTTTAAAAATAAAAGGATAATGTGCTGTAGTGGAATGATTGTAGAGTAGAATATACAATGGGGAAAAGAGAGTTTCTTCAATAAATGGTGCTGGGAAAACTAGATAACCATGTGCAAAAGAATGAAACTGGATCCCTCTCTTACACCACACCCAGAAATCAACTCAAAATGGTTGAAGATAAGACCTGAAACTATAAACTCCTAGGAGATTACATAGAGGATAAGCTCCTTAACATTCATCTTGGAAATACATTTTTTTTTAATTTGACCCCAAAGCAAATGCAACACAAGCAAAAATAAACAAGTGGGACAATATCCAACTAAAAATCTTTCGCACAGCAAGGGAAACCATCAACAAAATGAAAAGGCAACCTGTGGAATGGGAGAAAATATTTGCAAGCCACATATCTGAGAAAGGGTTCATATATAAAATACACAAGAAAGTGAAACGACTCAATAGCAAAAAACAAACAAAAAACAAATTAAAAGTGGACAGACGACTTAAATAGATATTTTCCCAAAGAAGACATACCAATGGACAAGAGGTACATGAAAAGCTGCTCAACATCACTGATCATCAGGGAAATGCAAATGAAAATTACAGTGAGACATCACTGTGCATCTGATAGCAAAATGACAAGAGGTAAGTGTTGGTGAGGATGTGGAAAAAAGGAAACACTTATATATTGTTGGTTGTAAACTGGCCCAGTGACTATGGAAAAACAGCATGAAGGCTCCTCAAGAAATGTAAACTAGGTGGTGCTTCGTGGTTCAGCTGGGTAAACGTTGGACTGCAGCTCAAGTCACGATCTCATAGTTCGTGAGTTTGTGCTCCCGCCTCAGGCTCTGTGCTGATGGCTCAGAGCCTGAAGCCTGCTTTGGATTCTGTGTCTCCCTCTCTCTTTCTTCCCCTCCCCCACTCATGCTTCCTCTCCCCCAAAAGAAAAAAAAAAACAATGAATAAAAAAATAGTAGCCAGTACCTGACTTTGACTTTCAGTTGGGAAGTACACAGTGGGAAACATAGAGGGGGGAATTAATGCGTGTTCATACTTCTCTTCCCTTTAAACTTCTATCTCCTTGTCCTTTTCCTTCCCATTAACTGAAAAGTCACAACAGTCAAGATCCATTGCTTCTCCCCTCATTGAGAGAAATATAGGTAGTACTGATGCTCAGTTCCATTCCTGGAAATTGTGAGTTAATTGATGTAGCATGCAGTCTAGACATCACATCCCCATATGATCTAATCTGTATCCAGGGTTGAAAACTCCTGCCTGAAAAATGGTCCCTAAGGCCTGGATGGACTATCAATAACATTATCTGGGAAGATCCAGGTACAGAAAGAAAAAGTACAGATTCCTAGAGGCTCTTGTGATACTTACTGGTTCAGAATTTCTCAAGGTGATGTCAGGCATTTTTAAATGCTCTAAGGAAAAAACTTGATGACATCCCATGTTTAATTTTTTTAGTGTTTATTTTTGAGAGAGAGAGAGACAGAGAGAGACAGAGAGACACAGAGTGCAAGCAAGGGAGGGGCAGAGAGAGGGAGCCACAAAACCTGAAGCAGGCCCTAGGCTCCAAGCTGTCAGCACAGAGCCTGATGCGGGGCTCGAACTCATGAACTGTGAGATCATGAACCAAGCTGAAGTTGGATGCTTAACTGACTGAGCCACCTAGGCACCCCATGACATCCCATGTTTCAAAACCACTATCTGTGTCCCTCCCTCTCTCTCAAAAATAAATAAGCGTTTAAAAAAAATTTAAAAAAACCCACTGTCTTAAAGGAAATGGAATATGTACCAATAATTACTCCTCTTCACTCTTTCCATGTATCTTCTGCATTAAATAATTTGGTTCAAGCACTGATGGATAAAACAAAACAGCTTGGAGAAGTTGGCTTAAGACTTTAAAAATATTAAATTCTCTTATCTAATTATGAAGAAATATCAGGCACTTGCCTGGACAGACTGAGTTATTTCCCTGAAGCCAAGGAGAAGCATAAGCCTCTCTTTATTTGAACGTAGCCTTCAGCAGAAGTATAACCGCATATCTGAGGACTGAAATCGGGTAGAGAAGAGAAAGTAGAAGGGCTCTGCGAAACACAGGGGTTAGTCTTCCAGGAGATGGCAAAATCTATCCTACTGGGTAAATTATCCTCAAATGTTGATCTTTCACTGCTTCAATGAGAACAGACTTTCTATTGTGGGCACCTCTCATACATTTAAAAAATTTAGTCAGAGGGCTTTATTCCCTTTGCAAAAGGATGCTGTAGAGAACAAGGCAAATGACTCTCCCTTCTCTTCCCTTTCCTCATTACCAACTGCCCGTCAACTCACACCAAGCGCATAACCACCGAGCAGATAGCAAAGTAACTTGAGATAAACAGTTCTCTTTGGCATTTGGAAAGACCAGGCCTCGGGTCTTACTCACTTCTGAATATTAAGCACCTAGAAAAGTGTTGGAACATAGTAGATATAACAGAAGATTATGTAACGAGTGACTATAGGGAAGAAGAATTCCATGTAGAGGACAAGATGCATTTTTCAAATGCCAAAATTCTAGAACAGTGTTAGGGACTAAGTGATGAGGACTCCTCTGTCCAACGTGCAGATTTCCAAACAAGTTCCAGGCACTTGTTGCATTGTCCTTTGAGGAACACAAGCCTAAAGTTAGAGTATACAGATGTAGCAATAAAGTCCTTCTCTCTCGCATTCCCTGGAGATCCCACACAAATAATCTCCATTTTCTACCTCCCCACATCTTTGGAGATAAACACACCAACTCAAGATTTAGTGCGAAGAATTCTACAGAGCACTCATTTGATTGAAAAATACAGAGTTTCAAATTATTTTCATTGGGTTGCCCTAATTGGGTAGTTAAAGCTCTCTTACCCTCAAAGTAGAACAGGAGCCCATTCCTATTTGGATCTTGAATCATAGTGAAGAAACTGGCCCATTTTCAGAATTTCAGTGCCTTAGTTATTTATGGCTGCCCATAAACCCATTCTTCTTCCACCTCCCTGGACAGCAATCACGAGGCTCAGATGCCAAGCTGGGAAATGTATTTTTCCAGGAGCAGCTGGCTTCTTGGCCAGCGCTTCTGGCAATGGTGTGGTCCCCTTTGAAGTTGTCTACTGCTCTGACTTGTGTTTTCAAGATGCATGATGAACTGTTTGGGCTGTTGTGCCGTTGGACATGCTATTTTTCTTTTGACTCACCTTTTAAATAACGAGGAATTTATATCCATTTAATCCACATGGAAAAAAAGCTCCTGAAGCAGAGTATAACTAAAAAAAAAAAAAATAGCCCATATATGGAATTTCCACAAAGTTAAATCTTAATGCTGGAAGTGACACGAAAGGCCATCTAGTCCAACTTCCTACAAAATGCAGGAATTTCCTCCCTAACGATCCTATGCAGAAATAAGTCAACATCTGCTGAAAAGCTTTTGGTGACAGGGCGATTACTACTTCTTAAATTGGGCCACTTTATCACTGGATTGCCCTTATTGTTTAAAAGTGCTTCCTAAGATTGACATGAGATCTGCCTTCCCACGGGTTTTAGTAGTGGTGACAGTCCTGTGCGGGGAAGAGCACAGAATAAAGCTGATCCCTCTTCAACACGGCAGCCTGGCAGAAGCTGCCCCCTTTTTAGTCTTCCCAGGGCTGACTTCTCCCGTTGTTGCAAACATTGCTACCCTCTAGTCAGAGAAGTCTGTCAGGGACACCTTAAAAGACGTCACCCTCTTTTTGAACGGCTCCCTGGGGTTCACTACCGCTCATTATTGGAGCATAATAAGTCTATCAACGTAGACTCCTCTCGCTTAAACTTTTCAACAGCCTCACATCGTTGGCTCACAGTTGATCAGGGACAGCAGTAGTCTCTGCAGATCTTTCACTCTCTGATGGCTTCGCAGTGCCCTCCACACAGGTGCTATTCTACTTCCCAATGATGTTTGAGAACACTGAAGGTCAGGGAGATTCAAGTCTGCTCCATGACCACACAGCTATTTCTTTCCGACTACAAAGCACTTAATAAACTACATTGTCTCACTTGAAATAAATGGCAACTAACTATGAGTGGTTTGTAAAATCACCTGCCATCGAACCAGGATTTCGTTCTTTCATTCTCTGCAATCCAGTCTTGACTCTTGTCACCGCGCTGTGTATTACATCCCCATGAGTTATTTGTAGTGGGAGGTGTGCACCTTTTGATTCCTTTAACCCATTTCACCCCTTCCCCACTCCCTCTATCCCTGGAAACCACCGATCTATTCTATGAGCTTGGTTTTCTTTGTTTTTAGATTCCACATGTGAGATCATACGGTAGGTCTTTCTCTGAATTATTTCACTTAGCATAATGCCTTCAGAGTCCATCCATGTTGTCACAAATGGTAGTATTTCATTATTTGCTTTTAATGTTTTTAATGTTTATTCATTTTAGAGAGAGAGAGAGAGAGAGAACATTAGTAGGGGAGAGGTAGACAGAAAGGGAGACACATAATCCAAAGCAGGCTCCAGGCCCCTAGCTGTCAGCACAAAGTCCAACATAGGGCTCAAACTCAGGAACTGTGAGCTCCTGACCTGAGCCAAAGTCAGATGCTTAACATACTGAGCCACCCAGGTGCCCCTACATTTTGTTATTTTTAATGGCTGAATAGTACTCCATTGTGCACGTGCACGTGCACGTGTGTGTGTGTGTGTGTGTGTGTGTTTGTATGTGTACCACATTTTTAATCCATTCATCCATCAATGAACACTTACCTTATTTCCATATCCTGGCTATTACAAATAATGCTATGGTGAACATAGAAGGGCATATGTCTTTTTAGTGTTTTCATATAGTGTTTTCATTTTCTACAAATACCCAGAGGCAGAATCACCAGATTATATGGTGGTTCTATTTTTAATTTTTTGATGGATCTATTTACTGTTTTCTATAGTGGCTGCACCAATTTACATTTCCACTAACAGAAGTTCTTTTTCCACATCCTTGTCAAAACTTATTACTTCTTGTTTTATGGCTAACAGCCATTCTAACAAGTATGTTAATTTTTTTAATGTTTATTTATTTATGAGAGAGGGAGGGAGATAAAGAAAGCATAAGAGACAGAAAGAGAGGGGGACAGAGGATCCAAGGTGTGGGGCTCGAACCCAAGAACTGTGAGATCATGACCTGAGCCAAAGTCAGATGCTTAACAGACTGAACCACCAGGTATCCCAATAGTTCATTTTCATTTAGATATCCTGGCTGATTAGTGATGTTGGCTGTTATGTCTTCTTTGGAACAATGTCTATTCAAATCTTCTGCTCATTTATTTTTATTTATTTATTTTTTTTTTTGAGAAAAAGAGAGAGAGAGAGAACCATCAGGAGAAGGGCAGAAGGAGACAGAGAGAATCCCAAGCAGGCTCCACATTGAGCATGGAACCTGATGTAGGGCTCGATCCCACAACCCTGGGATCATGACCTAGTCAAAATCAGGAGTCAGATGCTCAACAAACTGAGCCACCCAGGCGTCCGTTCTCTGCTCATTTTTTTTTATTGGATCTTTCTCTTAGGTTGTGTAAGATCTTTATATATTTTAGATATTAATCATAAAGCTTATCTGATATATGATGTGTAAATAGTTTCACCTATTCAGTAGGTTGCCTTTTCACATCATTGATGATTTCCTCTGTTATGCAGAAGCTTCTTAGTTTGGTATATTTCTTTTTTTTTTTTTTCATTTTTGTCATAAAGACAGTCATACAATATATAACTTTTCCCCATAATCTACTTCCAAGTATAGTTAATACAGTCAGTTATTACAGCAACTCTATGGGGGTTAGTTTTGTTTAACCATATTTTATGGATAGAAGACTAAACCTCACAGTTGCCCAAAGTCACATTGATAGCAACTTGATCACCTCTGCATCTGTTACTGTTGACTTTATTTTCCTATTGATTTTATTTCTTGATTACTGATCACTGCTGCTGCTTTGAGTATATAGACTACTTTTTAGTGCTTGTTGGATATTGTAAATGTTACTTTGTAGATGCTCTGATTATATCATATTTCTATAAATATTGTTGAGTTTTGAGTTTTTTTCTGACAGGCAATTAAATTGTTGATGGGTCACTTTGACCTGTCATGTCTTTGTTTTAGACTTTAATAAGGATGATACATTTTGGTTTTCAATTTTTATCTAGAAAATTGTCCTTTCTCCTAAGCATGTGGCTTTTCTGGGACCTCAACTAAATTCCCAGGGGGGTTCACCAACGTGTCTCTACTGTGGCTGTGACTGAACTCCATTTCTCACAGATGGTGCAGCTGTAAAGTCTCTGCCCAGCTCTCTGTCCTCCCACACTTAACCTCTGGGGTCATTGCTGAGTGTCACCCTGAGCAGGCACATATTGGTAGCTGCTCAAATACCTAAGGTGAATTTTTGCAGCATTTTGGACTCTCTTCCCGGCCGCTTCTTCCTGTTTAGCTCCCCAAACCCTACCTTTTGCCTCCAGTACCTATTTCCTCTGTTCAGAAATAATGTTGACTCTCTTTGTGAATTAGAAAGTGCCTTCAAGGGGCGCCTGGGTGGCTCAGTCGATTGAGCGTCCGACTTCGGCTCAGGTCACGATCTCGCAGTCCATGAGTTCGAGCCCCGCGTCAGGCTCTGGGCTGAAGGCTCAGAGCCTGGAGCCTGCTTCCGATTCTGTGTCTCCCTGTCTCTCTGCCCCTCCCCCATTCATGCTCTGTCTCTCTCTGTCTCAAAAATAAATAAATGTTAAAAAAAAAATTTAAAAAAAAAAAAAAGAAAGTGCCTTCAAGGAGAAAGCAAGCATGAATGTGGGAATCACTTGATCTCTCTGCCTTCTTTCGAGAATCACCCAGCATTTCTCATTACCAGGGGCCAATAACATTTCTCGCGTTCGTTTTCCTCCTTCCTGGCTTCACTCCTTCTGGCTTTCGCTCCTGGGTCAGGATCAATTCCAGATGAGTTATCTTTGTGTATGCCTTTGGCATAGGCTCTGCTTTTGAGGGGCCTCAAGATATTCCCTTGTCCTGTCTTCAGTCCTCACTCTCCCTTTATCACACACAACTGCCTGCATATAAGATTTGCAAAATGCTGTACCAAAAGCAAGACCTACTACTCCCTGTGGGATTTCTCCAATCTAGCAACCTGAAAAGAATAACTGGGAAAAAATCAATTATAAACTTATAATTTATGCATGATTTCATTTAATGTATGTTTATTGAGTTGATTACAATGGTAGGTATTAAATGAACACGATGTAACTTCTATTTTCAAAAGTCTTATTGTGTGTGATGGAGAAACACATACTTTATACAAAAAGGTATGATAAAACGTTATGCACAGTGCTATGGAATTCTGTGCAGGTGTAGAAGGTACAGATTGAGGAGAGTTTCACAAAATAGGGATGCTGAAGTAAAAATTTTAAGAGACGAGTTAGCATGTGCCATGCCGTCAATGGGTGAAGAATATCTCCAACAAAAGAAACAGTTTGATCAAAGGCATTGAGACATTCATAGCATAATTACTCAGGAAGCATGCCTTAATTGTGAGTAGAGAGGCTGAGAGGTACAGCTGGAAGAGAAGGGGGCAGAAGTCAGGCCACGGATGAACTTCTCTCTCAAAGATGCCTGGAAATTCTCTTTAGAGTTGTGAATTTAAAACCCTTTTATCACGGTGCCTGGGTGGCTCAGTTGGTTAAGCGTCTGACTCTTGACTTTGGCTCAGGTCATTAACTCATGGTTCCTGGGATCAAGCTCTGAACTGGCAGCTTGTCAGGCTCTGAACTGGCAGCATGGAGCCTGCTTGGGATTCTCCCTCTCCCCGCCCCTCAAAAATAAACAAACTTTAAAAAATAATTTGAAAAATAAAAACTTTTAATCAGTATTCCAGTTCTCTATAAGGAATACGTTTTATATCATTCTTCAACACACATAGACACAAACTCCTACTCACAAAAAAAGCACACTTTTGATACTTATCCAGGAAGCAATAAATCCAATCCCAGAGAGTAATTATAGAAAGCTCCAGAAATTAAATGAAAATATGCCATCTATCTATATGAAAACTGATCAGCTATTATTAGTATCCCCTCGCCTCACATGCATCAAATTCCTCTTTGTACCTTCCATTTTTATTTTGTTTGATCAGGATTATTGAAGGCTCTTGGCATGGGAAAGGGAAGAAATAATGAAAGAGAGGTGTATGGAGATACAGCACACCCCATTAGAAAAACATAAGAAGAAAAACTCAGTGCCAAAGGAAATCAGATAATCAAGACAGAATATTGGAAATAAAAGACATTAAGAGAATTTAATACGAAGTTATGAGGATAAGATATTGATGATGAAATCCAAACTATCAAGTGATTATTGCCATTAAGAACTCGAGGATGATAAAAGATCTCATTGTTAGTATTACAGTCATTTAAACACAAAGTTTAAACAAATGGGAGAATTATTATAGAAATGTATATAACTTAAACATTTAAGAGACTCAATCTCTTATAGTTTTTTTTAATAGTTTTTAACCTTGGGCACATTGTAGAAAAACTAGCCACTTCTATACTAAAGAAATATTTATCTGAAATTATCAAACCCTTCAGTTTTACTTCCATTTTTGTTCCTTCTATTAAAGTCCAGAAAACTAAATCTAATGCTTATTATTAAAAATAGCAAGTACGCATTGTTGGACATACTATTCCTCCTTCCTTATTGTAGGTTCCTGGGCTTGTCCACCTTCTTTGGGAGGGCACATCTTGACAGGGATACTGGGCTTTACCTTGCACCACAGTAAATCTTGTTTGATACAGGCCCATCATGGTGGTCTCACCTTCCTTGCCAACTGCCAGGAAAGACCCTATTCTGGAAAATTCTGCTGGGTACCTCTGGGAAAGGTTTTTTTTTTCCCATTTAAAAATGAACAAATGTAGGAAATTCTACTTTTTGTGCCTAGGATTTGTAACTCATTCCCAGCTCAGCTCTGATACATTCTAATTCTGTCATCTTGGGTAAGTTGGGATTATTTAACTTCCCTGGACTTTAGTTTCCTTATGCATAAGGTGAGGATAACAATAGGTAAAACCTACCTCCTGGGGTTGCAACAAGGATTAAAAATTAGAACACTTAGAACAATGCCTGACAATAACCGAGCCCAATGTGTTTGCTGTTATTGCTATTAGCGTTATTATTTGAGGTACAGGAAATTACTTGAATTAAACCTGATCAGCTATTATCACCACGTCCTCATCTCAGATGTTCAAATTCCTCTCTGTACCTTCCATTTTATTTATTTTTTCCTTTGCTGAAAGTGCCAAAAATAAAACCCAGGTTCAGCTGTTCTGCCTCCCATCTGTCACCTGTAAAGCTGACACCCCCTTCTTCAAAATGTGGGCCCCTTACTACCTTATCCCTTTTTTCTCCTCAAGGCATTTAAAGTCCTATGTCTTCTCTTGAAGAACTTTTTGGACCTTTTTGGACTTTTCTCAAACTGGATTCCACCTCCACCCTTTCAAATTTATCTTTTTTGTCATGCATGGGATCAGTCTGTGCTTGGCGTGTCTTCTGAAAAGTTTTTCAGAATTTATCTAGCGGCTATGATGACTAATCCTTCTGTCCCTAATTTTTTCTCATTGGAATTGTGATTTCAAAATCAGAATTTTTTTTTTTAAAGAATCTCTCTGACATGGAATCATACTTATTTTTTTCTCTATGAATATTTTGAAATCTCCTTTCCCAAAGCCAAGGTCACATCCAAATCTGCCCAGCAAATATAATTATAATGATTATAGAAAAAGCAGATGTCTGAGAAAATAGAAACAGTTTCAAGGAGCTGTCGGTTTGCCTACCAAGAGGGTAAGGGAGGAATATGCCTGCCAGTTTAATCCTGTTGGCAGGTTGAAGTTAGAAGATATAAATGAGTATTAATCTATTGACCTATTTGGCTTTAAAAAGGAATCTTGAATGGGTGAGACACTGTAGTTTTATTCTCTGTTTTACAAACTCCTTAGGCAATCAGAGTTAGCAGGTCTGTTGCAATAAGAATACCAGGGTTCTTTCCATTCAGCAATGCTCTACAAAGAACATTCATCTGATTTTCTGAGTCCCAACTATATGTCAGGCACTGTACTAACTGCTTTAGATCAATAACTCATTTAAATCATTGTACAGAGGAAATTGAAAAATGGGTTCAAGGGCTCAAGGCTGGTAAGTTTGGACCTGTGGGATTTGAACTTGTTAACTGTTTAACCCAACATCTTGTGTTTTTTTGTGTGTCATGCGTTTCTCTAAATGCCCATCCTAGGTGCACTCTCAAAATGAAATCTTTTCTGAGATTGATGGAAGGGCCCAAGATTTTGCACATCCTGTGCTGTCGGGGTTTCGTTTTATGTTTCTTACATGAAGTTTGAATTTCCCAGCATTGCTTGGTCCAGTTGTGAGCACTTTATACACAGTGCTTTCCGCTCACTACATTAACACACACACACACACACACACACACACACACACACACACACATTAGGATGTCTCCAGTCCACCACCAGCAATTAAGAGGGAAAATGTGTAATATTTCCATTTGTGTAACTTGACTTCCTAACTTTGGAATCATGCTTTTTCCTGAATATCTTAAGAGTAAATTGATTTTGTCTGGACACAGCATTTGCAAGGATGATTACCGCACTATCACAAAGCTGTCACCTGCATGTTTTCACGTCTTGAGGTTATACAGCAAGTACAAAGAATAAGATAAATGTCTAGTTAATGAATACTTTGAAAAATTACAATAACTAAAGTTATATGGACTGTTTATGCATTTGGATTGTGTTGTATACGTAGCATATCTTCATGTACAAGTATATATCATCATTTTAGATTAATATAATAGGGGAAAACTAGCATTAATAAGCTTTTTAAAACAACCAACACTTCTGTTCATTTTCTACCTTGGACTCCATGGCCAGAAAAGTAAAGGTCTCTGGAGCTGCTGTTACTTGTTCAGAATTTCGATGTCACTTGTGAAGTGAAGGTATTCGTGCCCAGATCATGGGAACAAATTTGGCTTCCCTATATCAAGAAAGAAGCTTTCTTTCCTCTGTATCTAGGATTCTTACATTGACCAGAGTATAATTACCCAAGTCAAGTCATTGTTGTGTATGTAGCACACTATACCTTAGCTGGATTGTGTATGCATTTGTGTGTTAAAGAGAGAAAGCAACAGAAGGGCAGAGAAGGAAGAGAACTTAGCTAATTTTGGAATAGAGATACGGCTCTCCGGACAAACAAACACAATCTTTAGGATTCCATTTGTCCTGAAATCTGGTTGTAACTGAGCGGTATTTGTCTCTGCAAGACAGTTTGTTCAAGTATTTCTAAGCTAGCTTCTTCTGAGTAGTATACTAACCATAAATAACTGAGAAGGCGTCTCCCATCTGGGAGGATCACAGAATTTATCACCTGAGCGGGACATTTTTGAGCACAAACAAGGGGGCGCTATTGTCCATTCGATCAGGACAACAGGCTTATGGGGAGGAAATCAAGCCCACTGGCTCACCCTACTCATATTAGAGCTTGGTTTGGGGACAGTTCTTCTGACAACATAAACCTGCAAGAACATAGCCTTCCTCATGTCTGCAAATATACATGCTTTGTGGTGTGTGGGGGCGTCTTGATATGTTTGCAATGAACTGATGTCATATATCCACAGCATATAAAAATAGATTAACAGCTACATAAAAATACAATGCATAGGTAATTTTTTCCTAGGCCTTAAATTAGCTAGTGGCCTGGAAAATGTCAGCATGCAGGGGGTTAAGAGACAGCTGATGCCTCATGGAAACTTTGTAAAACATTCTATTTATAAACAATTCTATTTGGATATCACATTTTCTATAATGCTATTGGCTTGTTTTATTTTTATACCTTAGAAAGTTTCCATGAAAGGAGATGAGCTCAGGGATAATTTTCTTTTAAAGTTTATACCTATTTCTGCTGGAGTCTGAACTCAGGTTTAAGGGCTATAGAGACTTAAGTGTAAATTCTACGAGGTAGAAACAAATTCATGATGAGGAATGCTGAGGATAGTGTTGGATTCGTGTACCTGTGTTATTGTTTTGACTCTAAGCTGTAGCACATCGGGGACATTTGAAATCTTTAAACTGTGCTATTAGGTATGCATAAATGATGGCTTCTAATTAAGCTTCAAATAAAAAGTATACTTCTTTATCTTTGTGAAGAAGTCAGCACCATAAGAACAGAGTAACATGAAACGTAACCCGCTGGTTGGAGGAAGAATTTGGAGTCTCAGCAAACTGCTAGAGCTTTTTTTTTTTCCTTTTTCTTTTTAAATGGACAATACTGTGATTTCTTAGAAATGCATGCATGTTGTCAACATTCCCTAAAAGGGCCTCTGGAAATTTGGCAACTTGTGGCTTAAAGTCCACCCCTATCTGGTTATAGCAATCCAATTCTTTAAAAAAAATTTTTTTTAATGTTTATTTATTTTTGAGAGAGAGACACACACAGAGCATGAATGGGGGACGGGTCAGAAGGAGAGGGAGATACAGAATCTGAAGCAGCTCCAGGCTCTGAGCTGTCAGTACAGAGCCCAACGTGGGGCTCAAATTCACAAACTGTGAGATCGTGACCTGAGCTGAAGCTGGACACTTGACTGACTGAGCCACCCAGGCACTCTACAGCAGTTCAATTCTCGAACAGATCCTAGGTTTAACTATATATAAGGAAGCCTGTACTTTGTTGCTTTGAGAAACTGGGGGTGAGGGCTAGGGTAGAATCACCCAGTTTTTGGAGACCCTCAATTCTTTCCTCCATGCAGACTATTACCAGAGTCTATTGTGCATTTGGGTCCCTCTTCTATTTCCACTACATCTTGTATTCAAGCTGTGTCCCATTATCTTCACAAGCTGGGCCCCGATCTCTCTCATCTTCTTTGTTTTACTTCTCTCCATACACCTAACAAGATAGGTAACATCGGACTTAACCTTAATTCACAGACATTACTGTATCTCTAGGTCTTTGTTCAGCCATTCTTTCTGCCTGAAAATCTTTACCTTCTCAGCTCCTGCTTTTATCTTTGTGTCAAGATGCCTGGAATTTGTTACTTGCCCCTGCCCCCGCCCTCCATCTTTGCGGTCACCGCAGTGGTGCCTCTGGGTTAATCTTCATGGGAGATGGGTTGTTAAGGAACCCCAGGGACATTAAAGGGAGTGAGGGAATTACGGCAGTGATACAGACAGCAACACTGAAAACAATAAAGATGGGCATCCATTTCCCAAAAATGTGAATAGATCATGTGGAAGATAGGTTTCCACTAATTCTACTTGAAACTAGAGAAAATGATTATTAGAAAAGCATGGTAAGGGGTGACTGGGTGGCTCAGTCAGTTAAGTGTCTGGCCCTTGATTTAGGCTTAGGTCATGATCTCACATTTCATGAGATCGAGCCCTGCATCAGGCTCTGTGCTGATAGCATGGAGCCTGCTTGGGATTCTCTCT
The DNA here is from genome assembly GCF_023721935.1 of Panthera uncia. NCBI lineage: Eukaryota > Metazoa > Chordata > Mammalia > Carnivora > Felidae > Panthera > Panthera uncia. Next base: position 21,740,094 of record NC_064814.1, on the reverse strand, counting down.
CTCCTTCTCTCTCAAAATAAATAAATAACCTCCCTCCCCCCAGAAAGCGTGGTAAGCATGAAGAACTGATGAGATAGATCCAATGTACAGAAAACCATCCTTACATGACAGGGTGAAAATAGGTAGGACAGAACCAAACTTAAGATATAAAAGAAATGTTCATAAAATTTAAAAGCCAGATAATACAAAGGACTTTTCATGTTGAAAGAGAACAGTACTCTTCCTCTTTCTCTCTCTCTCTCTCTCTTTCTCTACACACACACACACACACACACACACACACACACATGCACACACACAGTGGTGATGGGTCGGGAGAGGGTAGAGAAAATGAGAGAGAAAGACTGTTTTAGAGATTACATGCCAAAATGTTAAATAGCAACATTACCACTATTTACATACTGGTGATACGGCTTGCTCGTTTTTTTATCCCTTTACATACCTATATTTGGTACTTTTTAACCTATACTATAACTTTATTGATAGATAAAATCCAAAGGCTGCTTTAGGCTTTCTAAGCAGCGCATCAGTCAGAATTTACTGTAAAGATACTTCATCTGAAGTCTGAGTTTCCCTTCAGCACTGCTCTTTGTCAAAGCCTCTACAATCCAAATAAAAATCAATCACAAGACTTTGCTTTTTGTTCCTGTGCAGTCACATGTTTGGAAGGAAGTCTGCTGGTCCAAACTCAGACCCCTTTCTTGGGGAGTTTCAGATGCCAACACTTTTCGTACAGTTTTCTTGACGTGAGCTCCCTTTTATTCTTTAACAAGAGCCATTCTGTGAATATAGATTCTGCACAAGGTGAATTATCCTGCTGCCGATGCTGTTGTTTTGTCGGACTACGGTTTTCTCCCTTGAGAAAGGCTTATTGTTTGACACGTTGTTCTTTGTTTTAGGTAGATTTACCTTGCTGGGATCCCAAGGGCTCAATTTCAAGTTCGTAGGAACTGAATGAAAATATTTGCCAAATATGTCAAAGAAAACACATGGGAGATAAATGTGTTAATTCCTGTCATAAAAACTGTTGGTACCTTCATACAGTCTCAGAATTTACCCTTATTAACTGAAGGCCATTGACTGTAATACCCTGTGAATCTTTGCCTGAGGTTTTATTTCTGGACCAGGAAACATGATTGGCCTAAATTAAGTTGACATGGGATTGGGGGCATTGGGGAAGAAATAAAACCAGGAGGAAGCTGATAAAATAATATTGTTTTTAGTACAGTTGACACACGGGTGTCAACTAAGTAATTTGTTTCAGGTGTACAACTTAGTGACTTGACAGGGTTATACATTATGTTATGTCCACCACAAGTATGGCTTCTATCTGTCCCTTAATAGCACTATTACAATCATTTAGTGAGTTAAGAGATCATGGTGAAATAGGTGGGGTCATAAAATGAGTGATGTGGATAGCCAAGAGGAGCCAAAGTGTGGGATGAGATATTGGAGATTAAGAATCTATAGGTAGAGTCATTTTATATTCTAACAAATATCTAAGATGCAGCCATGAGAGTGGGTGATTGCTTTTATAACACCTTAAGATTCAGTTTCTTTAGTACCCTATCTATAATAACCTAAAGGTGAAGTTAGGGGCGCCTGGGTGGCTCAGTCAGTTAAGCATCTGACTTTGGCTCAGGTTATGATCTCACCATTCCTGGTTCCCATGTTCAAGCCCTGCATCAGGCTCTGTACTGACAGCTCAGAGCCTGAAGCCTCTTTCAGATTCTGCGTGTCCTTCTCTTTCTGCCCCTTCCCCACTCATGTTCTCTCTCTCTCTCTCTCTCTCTCTCTCTCTCTCACACACACACACACACACACACACGTAAATGAACATTTAAAAAAATAAAAGAAAATAAAGATAAAGTCAGTTTGCAAATATGGAATTAAAGGAAGTACTTGGCTAAGGAAGTATTGAAAAATGAGTTATATGAAGTGTCTCGGGACGTTAAAATTGGTTAGGCAAAGTTATAAAATTATGACAAAGCCTATCAACAGCAAGATGGTCTAATTCATCATTTAAGAAATTGTACATTGATCAAGAAACAATCATTGATCATTCTTAGGAAACTCATCACTAATCCAAGTTCAATGGATAAAGCATTGTATTTGGAACCAGGAAATCTATAAACTAGATCTCGCTGCTCCAACCCAATTGTAGCTATCAGAAAATCAAACAACCTTGGTATTCTGATAAAATATTGTGGCTTTAGTGGGACCTAGGACTCTGAAAAAACGCCTTTATTTCCCACTTCCTATTTCAAACACAAATACTCATTCAATTGGAAATCTTTTGAAGATAGGGATCAGGTTTTATGCATCTTGATGATGCCTTCTGTCATGAGCACTGTACCTGACCCATGGTGGGTGCTCATATACGTTTGTTAAATCAAACAGTCGAAGATCATCAGATCAAGATTCACACAGGTCATGGGTTGGATCCAGATATAGACAGTGCAACATAAACCTCATGGGATACTGTCAAAACATAGCTCTCATGCTTTGGCATAAGGATTCTTTGGAAAAATGACTTTCTCCACGATCTCATCCCTTCTTTGTAGAAAGGGGAAAACCAGGTGTCCTGACTTCTGTTCCGCTGTTTCCAGGAGAAGTAAATCACATACATTTCTCAGACAGTGACTTGGACAGTGACTGCTAAAATTAAGATCTGGGAGAGCGACTTCGTTTAAGGATGGTTGGTGATGGAAGCAGTGAGGTGAGATGCACGGATAAGCCAAGATGGCAAATTTATATTCTCTCTTTCTAATCGTCCACCAGGATGGCTAACAAGCAGAAAAACAATCACAAATCAATGATTTTATGTCATGTGTGTCAAAAAAACTAATAATCATGCAGCCTTCTCTACCTGAAAGATAGAGAAGTAGTAGGATATTGCAGTAGTATATCGAGTAGCTACATTTTTTTCTTTAACGTTTATTTATTTTTGAGACAGAGAGAGACAGAGCATGAACGGGGGAGGGTCAGAGAGAGAGGGAGACACAGAATCCGAAACAGGCTCCAGGCTCTGAGCTGTCAGCACAGAGCCCGACGCAGGGCTCGAACTCACGGACCGCGAGATCGTGACCTGAGCCGAAGTTGGACACTTAACCGACTGAGCCACCCAGGTGCCCCACATTTTTAATACTTGCATTGCGTTAGTCGCTGAACCATTTCTGTTGATGAGCATTTAGGTTGTTTCAAATTTTTTAACGTAAACATCCTTAATATGTAATCGCTTTTTTTTTTTACATGTAATAGCTTTTAAAATTGCAAATTGAAAATAAAAGCATCAGTGATAGAGAAATATTGCTATAAAACCCTATGCACGTATTTGAACATTTGTCCTGTTATGTCTTTAAACAATATTCTAAAAGTGTGAATGTGGGTCACGGAATATTCACATTTTAAGTCCTCTCTATGAAGATTCTAATACAAGACCCTGCATTCTCATTCCCTCACCATCGCTTCTGATGTTTGTCAATTTGATAGGCTACTTATATTCTTTCTTTGATTGGTTTAGCTTGCTTTTATTTGGTCACCACCAAGGAAATCATCTTTTCACTGTTATTGTTCAGGTTATCGTCAGATGTCATCTCCACAGAGATGGCTTCCCTGAGTTTTTTATCCAGAGCAGTCCCTCTGGTGTCACCTTCCTCATGTTTTTAATTGCATGTTCATGTTCAGTGTCCTTGAGCATTAGTCATGAGCACTGTTTTAGTAGGATTTTGTCAGTAGGCCATGTTACCCTCGTTAGTGATGGGCTCACGTGGCGCAGGGCTTGCTGTTCGACATGCTTTCAGCTTATCATTTCATTTTATCCACTGAACACATCTGTAGGAGGAGTCCTATTGCTTCAGTACGGATCCCTAAGCTGGAATTTAATGCACTCACTGACTAAGCACTATAATTTGCCTACAGATAATCTCTTTTCTAGATATCTCCACTAGATTTCAGAATCGGGTTCTAATGGCCATTTCCAGGTGTTTCTTTCTCACTTTAAACCACAAGGCTCTATTCAATTAGGATATTTTACTTGGCTCAATATTTTCACAGGTGAAGAATGGAAAAGAGGCATTAGTTCATTCTACCAAGCACACCTTATTGGAAATGATTTATACGTTGCAGTTACCGTGGTAAGGGAATTTGCAAGTGGACATACAAAATAGGTCATACATATGGCTTTCTCCTTATTTTTCTGTTTTCTCTTTCACCAACTGCTTCACTTTATTCAAAATAAGCCTGGGAAAAGCTAGTGTTGTTGTTTTTTTTTTAAACTATTAATCATAGAGTTAACCTTAGGGGTTGAAACAGAGTATTTTGCAATGATTTTTTTCCTAACCAGGGGAAGGCCTCAGGAGCCAGTAAGGCTCAAGTTCCAAACACAAAGAGTATAAATAAAATCAAACATTATCTTCCCCATCAAATATCCATAAATCTCTCAAATCATGCTACCACATTTCTTTTACTTTTCCAATTTTTTTTTCCTATTTCCTCTTAAAAGAGTGCCTATAACTTGCCTCAGTTCCTGGCTCTGACCTTTCTTTTCATACAAAGAAAATTCTATTCTATGCGTGTGGTCTCTCCAATTTTATGAGTTATTTCCCTGTCACGATTTCCCTCTCTGACATCTAGAAGAACACTTTACATTCAAATCTTACATCGTTCCTCAATTGTGGCCTTTGTATCACCTCAGGCTCACATGGGAAATCAGTTGGAAAAAGAAACTTCTCTATACTTTCATTGGTCATGTCACTTTTCAAAGTCTTATTGGAGCACTACTTTGAAAAACTGAATGAAACTTTGGAAATCTCAGGCTACTGAATACTTACAGGGTCAAAAAATCCTTATTTTGGGGATTGTACAGATCTATGACCTAGAGATGAAGTGTTCTGCTATCTGATATATCCCCTGAGAGTGCCTTTTTCAACCCACCGGGGCCACAAAGAAAGAACAGTATCCTCTAAACCATTTTTTTTCTTTATTCTAGATCTTTATTGCATATTGAATTCTTTTTTATAGCTATTAGGAAATAGTTAAATTCTCCACTCAAATATTATGTAATTATGTACTTCATCCTATGGACTTTCCATGTGAATGCGTGAAAGGGATTTGCATAATAAATCCTGGAAACTGAGTGGAGCAGACCGGTAAAACCACTGAGAACAAAAACACGAACGTTTCTCCAACCCTTTCAATGGGATGCTCTAGTCCTGATACAGCGCACTGTGCTCCGAATCCAAAAAGAGAATCCAAAATCCACATTAAATATTGTCAACGAGTGATTTCCATGGATCAGTTCTCTGGATCATATGCTTTCCAGAAATGTCATTTGATCTAGTTTATAGTTTAACGTATCCATCACAAGATGAACAGTGTTTCTAGCAAGACTTCAAAATAACACTTTTTTTGCTCCATAGATACTAAATTCAAAACAATGCAGCCATCCAGGAGTGTCAATAAATCAGTGCCCTAAAATGGACAGTGCCCAAACTGTAATGATTATGGAAGTATATCTCAAATAAACATCTTTATAACTTTTATATCCAGTTTGGCTCAGTTCTAGTGGGAACTGTGAAGCAGAATCCTAATGGATGCTAAGTATATTAGGTGATGAGTATCTACCTATGTGTTCATCTTTCTACAGTTCAGGAAAATACTGAGAAAAGATCATTTCTAAGCATTTAATGATTGTGCTGCTTTTCACCCCCCTCCCTTTGCCTGTAACTCCAGGGATCACCATCTCATTCCTAACCTTTCACCACCTTTCACAGGATTCAACACTACCCTAGCTTCCATTTAAAACTGCTTTCTGAGCACCTGTGGTTTTTTTTTTTTTACATGTTTGCTTCATCAATATATGAATATCTAGTTATCCAAAGCACTGCTTAACTTCCAGAGCGTCTACCTTTGTTCTTTTGATTTCTAGTTTTCTATGCTGACCTCTTCAATCCAATACCAGGTGTCCCTGACTCCTCTTAGAGTAGATCAGCAATGGGAACTCTATTTCTTCCCCTGATGGTTCTATATTGCCTAAATTGTTTGGCCTTTTGGAAAGGCAATTCTGTAAACCTCATAGCAAGTGAAGCAATAGTCAAGTGCACAGAGAAGCAATTGAATTTGAGAACAATCAACCAAAATACTAAAACACTAGGCAATAAAGCACAGGATCAAGAAAATGAGATTGCCATTTTTATTGCCTCAGTTCTGGTGTGGTTTTACCTCTTTTTGGCTATGCGATCTTGAGTGTATAATTTATTTTCCCGAGAATTTAGTTTCTTTATGCTTAAAATTAAGGGTAGTTATAGGAACTATCTTACAGCTTAATGGTGAGGTAGAGGAAACCCCTGTGAAGATTTTAACAGCTTCTGGTACATAATACACCCTTATTGTTTTCATTAATCATGGTAGTATTTGAAATTCATGGAAAATTTGGGAAATGGTAAATTTATCTTCACCAGCATCTTCAACCCAAAATCTGTTAAGTAGCTCTCTGCAATGCAAATAATAAAGAGAAAATAGACTTGGCCCGTGTTTTTGTCATAGAAGTTTTCTTGTGAGGGCAGAGGATCAGTTGATATTCATTCAAGATTTCTTTTTTTGTGTCACATGTATCTTAAGCTGCCAAAGTCAGAGCAGGGAACTCATAAAATGTGTCTGCATATTAAGTTGATTCACTAACACTAAATTCATGCCCTGACCTCTTCAGGGATCTTGGAATTTCAACACATGCGACTGAGAAAACAACAGGTTGGCATTTCAAAAGTGTTTATGTTTGCCAGTTTTCAGCCATATTTTGAATCCCATGGTATCTCCAGCATTGTCTGCAGGAACCAAATGCAGTATAGATAAGTATTCAGGTTATCTATTTGGTAGGCAAATATGAGGCCAGCGGTGCTTTATTAGGGATACAGTCATTGGCATGGAATACTAATAATTATATAATCACACTAACAGAAGTGGCAATTCAGGCTTGCCTATGCCTAGATAGTATGTATTCTTGTTAGTACTACTCCCACCTCTCAAAACAAAGCATATTCTCCGAAACAATATCCCTTAACGCTATGCCCTAAAAGAAAATTTAAAAGGAGTGAAGATAGAATTTCTTCCAGTTAAATCAGAGCTGTTACAACAATGATACCTTAGGTTGTGGAGATTTGAAATTGGCTCTATTAAAATAGTGCCAGTCTATGCTAAACAATGAGACCATCTTTTTTGCTGTCTCGAAATATCTCAGAACCCTTATCTGTTTTTCATAGAGATGGTCACATACATAAGCATTATCAAAAAATCTAAGATGGCATCAATTTACAGGTGGGCACAACTTTCTTCATCCTTTGAAGATGTGAATGCTTTTAGGACATATTAACTTTGTCCACATCCATCCTGTTGGAGTGGACCTTTTCCGTTCCAATATCACTTTTTTCTTTAAGTTGAATCCAGATCGTTGATCTCTACGTTACGACTCCCACATTTTATTAGCTGCCCATTTTTCAAGACTACTAAAATTGGGTTGTTAAAACTTCTAGAAGATGCCTCTCGTTGCCAAGTTAGTCACTGAAAACAGCATAATGATTATCATGTTCAGGGGAGATAAAAAGAAGTCATTTGCCCTTGTCACAAAGAGAACTTACAATGACCCCAGCATCCATCCCCAAATAACTCCAACACCTCATGTTAATTGAGGAGCCCTCTGAGTGAAGACTGGGAGGTCACAGCCTTGTTGCTTCCTGTTTGTAAATACACAGAATAGACTCTAATTAGACTCTAGAGGAAACGTTGCCCAGGGACTCTATTCGGAAGGCATGGAGGTGCTTCAACAATTCAAGTCTGTGCAGAATGAGGTTGGCACTGTTGTGCTATGTGATATGCCTATTTTTATGTCCTTCCTATGCTTCACCAAATAAATGATACTCTAATAAAGGAAGACAGACGGAAGGGTGATTTCAGTTACATGTCTCAGGGACAAATGAGATAAATTGCTTTAGCGTAGCGCACCTGTTGCTTTGTGCATGATAAACAAACTGCTGTCATTGAAGCCCATTCACTTGCATAGTGATTGAGTGAACAAGATTGGGTGCGGTATTTGCTTTTGTCTAAAATTTTCCCCTTTGTAATGATACTTAATCATTTGGGCAGATAATATGTCAGGGGACATTCAATTACCACGCCGGAAGGTTGACGAGGGTCCCTAAGCAAAAACCAGAAAATATTCTTCAAGCTACTTTTTTGTTTTCATTCTGCTAATTAAAGAGAATTATAATAATCTTCTGCTAGCATGCATAAAACCCACTAAAGTTGAGTGAGTTAAACTTCTCCTGTAATTATATGTACTTCAAAGACCAATACCTCCCTAGTAATAAGCGGTTTTGTGACTCCATGCTTCAAGGTACAGAAAAAGGAATGAACACATTTCCATTCCTTGTGACACTATTAAGTATGGGGTTAAAAAAAAAGAATGTTGTTTCACGTGGCCACACTTCATTGCACAGATGCAACTGGAAATCCTCTAACAATTGTTTGCCCGCCACATATATAGCATACTGCTTTATTACATATATGCATATGGCATCCAGCAGAAGACAAAAACACTTAAATACATATTTTAAAAGTCTGCTCAGAACTCACCGTTAAAACTCAACGTTTGTTTGCTTTTCCAGATACTTCAAGAGTGTTGAGTTTTTAAGTGATTCATCTGATGTATTTTGACCTCTCCAAAGCATTAATAACAAAATTACAAGCTTAATCTTATGTGTTTGGATCTTGCTAATTAAGAAATTATAAAAATTCAGATAGGCTAGGCTAAGATTTACCTTTGTGCTGTATGCGGAGGGGACATTTTTCAGTGGCAGGAGGGACAAAGATAGCAGAGAGATGTTTGATCTCCTTCACAAAGACTTCTTAGCTTTCAGTGTTGGTGTTGGGGTGCCTGGGTGGCTCACTAGGTTAAGCGTCAGACTCTTGGTTTAGGCTCAAGGAGTGATCTCACGGTTTGTGGGTTCAAGCCCCACATTGGGCTCTGCATGAATGGGTGCAGAGCCTGCTTGGGATTCTGTCTCTCCTTCTCTCGGTCCCTCATCTGCTTGTGCTCTCTCTCTCTCTCTCAAAATAAATAAGTAAACTTAAAAAAAAAAGTTTGTGTTAATAACATGTTTTGACATGCCAACAGCGAATGTAGTCTTAAAATAATTCATATCTAAAGCAGGTCTTGCTGAATATACTTTTGGCAATTACTGCTTATATGCAATTTTGTAGGATTAGAAATTATTGCATATTTTGAAAATGACAGAAATATAAAAACACACACTATTTAAAACACGCAGATATCAGCAACTCCAGCTGGAATTTTATCCCAAATATTACTTTAATCAGAAGTAAATTTTGTGGTGCTTGGGTGGCTCAGTCGGTTAAGCGTCCGACTCCAGCTCAGGTCATGATCTCACAGTTCGTGGGTTCGAGCCCCGCTTTAGGCTCTGTGCTGACAGCTCAGAGCCTGGAGCCTGCTTCGGATTCTCTGTCTTCCTCTCTCTCTGCCCCTCTTCCATTTGTGCTCTCTCTCTCTCCTTCTCTCAAAAACAAACAAACAAACAAACAAACAAAGAAGTAACATTTAATTTTATGGTCCAGTCTAAACTATCTTCATCCAGGAGATTGTAAGGATTATGGGGACACTTACTGCCAGAAAAAAATCAGATGGCCTGAATTCAAATCCTGCCTCTGACATTAGCTAGCAATTTAACACTAAGAATATTAGTCTGTCTGAACCCCACCTTCCTCATTTCCAAAGATAATTATAATACCTAATCCATAACCTTATCATGAAGATCACTTGAATTAATATAGGGGCAGCCTTAGAAAAATAACTGAAACATAAGAATATATGTGTTTGCTATTGTCATTAAGTATTAGGAGTAAGTACTGTGGAGAGGGGTGGGAAGAGGACATGAGAGAGCAAGAGGGAAGGAGGACGGGCAGGAGGGAAGGAAGGAAAGAGACACCAGCATTATTTTCCGTCATGATATTAGTGAAAGCATAGAGCAGGACTCATGCCAGGATCAATATGCTTTGTTGGAATTGGTCTGAATTTTCCATTTCACTTTACTTTTAAAGACTTTGTCCAGGTTTCCATCAGGTGTCTTAACTGTCCAAGGATAGCAAATTAAAAGGGTCTGCTGGATTCTGTTTCTTAATGGAGTGAGTTTATTAAATCAGAGCAAGGGTTCGTGACACGAATAGTGCTGTCGTATGTAAATGGATTACAGCTCGGATCAACCCTCAGAAAATATATCTAATTTACGGGAAGTCTTTGTGTGAGTGTGTGGCTCTGTGGGTGTGTGGGTGGGAGGGTCCATCTCCCTCCGATTCTTTCTGAGAAAAACAAAGGTTGCATCTGGGAGACACCCAGCAGGGGTGTGGGGTATGCCTGGATGGAACCTGCAACCTTACACTTAGCAAACATCTCCTATTCAACTAAACTATCTGGCCACAAGCGGTAGCATAGTAATCTGACTCACTATATCTTGTATCTTCTGCCGTTAAACCCCAGCAGTGAAACCGATTTAACAGTCAATTGCTAACCTCAACATATAAAGCAAAGTCCGTAATAATAGACGTATTATTCGTTGTCCCATTGGAATTTGGATCACATGGCATACATACAGTCAGCAAAGCATTATTAAACGAACAGAAAAGAGTGTAAGTTGTTGTTTAATATAGGTCACTCTATGTTCATAATCCTACTGCATGGCAATAGAGAGGCAGATACATAGAGAAATTAAATGGAAAACTCTCAATATAAGCACGATTTGTTGTTCTGCTTCTTTTTGCATAGAAATTATGTCCCGTGTGGGGTGCCTGAGTGTCTCAGTCAGTTAAGCATCTGACTTCGGCTCAGGTCATGATCTCACGACTCATGAGTTTGAGCCCCGCGATGGGCTCGGTGCTGACAGCTCAGAGCCTGGAGCCTGGTTCGGATTCTGTGTCTCCCTCTCTCTCTGTCCCTCCCTTGCTCATGCTCTGTTTCTCTCTCTCTCTCTTCCTCAAAAATAAATAAACGTTTAAAAAACTTTTTTAAGAAAAGAAATTATGTCCAGTGCCAGAAGTTTAAATGCTAAAGCCTCCAGATAAAAATGTGTGTAGGGTTTTCCTTGGTCTTAATATTTACAGAAATATGTCCAGGGGAGTGCAATATTCCTCACGCTCCTCTACCAACAATTTCAACCAGAAACTATGTATAAAAAATGAAGACAAATATATTTTTAAAAATAAAGAAAATGAAGAAAAATCCATTAATAGGAGCTGTTTTTCTTTCCTTCTGCTATCTCTTCTGTACATTTTAGAAGAATTCTCCACCTCCTATGTGGATACATGAGACTCAATAAATATTATAGCTTATAACTTTATGTAACCATCTCCTCAATATTTAAAATGAATGAATATTATCCATCTAATGGTTTTTCTTTTTTATTATTATTCTTTACCCAAGCATAAGAAACACACAGGCTGTGATGTTTAATCTTTTTTGAAGGTTCTGAGGCATTCAGATGGGTGAGAAGAAAACCCACTCACCTAGCAATATAACTCGTAACTGGCAACACACTTATAATCAACCTGACGTTAGTTTCCATCACAGGAAAATAAATAACCAACCAAACAAAAACACCCACTTGGCCTTACCTCTTCTATATAATTTTTATTTTTCTTCTTCTCTGCCAGTATAGAATAATCAACAACTTAACATTTGGGAATGCGTAAAAATGGTTCAAAACTCATCTAACCAGGAAGTTTATGTATGCCCCTGAAGTATGCCTTTAATCTAGGCTTATTTAAGTTTCTGATGATACAAATACTTCTCCAAAGAAAATAGGCAAAGGTGGGGTGCCTGGGTGGCTCAGTCGGCTAAGGGTCTGACTTCGGCTCAGGTCATGATGTCAAGGTTCGTGGGTTCGAGCCCCACTTCGGGCTCTGTGTTGACAGCGTGGGGCCTGGAGCCTGCTTCAGATTCTGTATCTCCCTCTCTCTGCCCCTCCCCTGCTCATACTCTGTCTCTCTCTCTCTCTCTCAAAAATAAATACACATTAAAAAACTTTCAAAAAAGAAAATAAGCAAAGCAACATGCCATTTTGATTGCAGAAATTAGAAAACTTTAGTAAGAATCTTTTATCTAGTCTCAGCAAACCTCCGTATCTAAGAATTTGAAGGACAAAACATAGTCACTTGGCCAAGAAAAGAAGTCAGATTACTATTTGTTATCACTAAATAATAGCAATGGCATAACAAGTGTTGCCTGAATAAGCTCCTAGACTAGCTATTACATTTAATATGGTCTAATATTCTGTAAACTTCACATAACCATCAGAGAGCTGTGTAGACACAATTTAGGTCTTAGTTTTATTTTTTGGCAAGTTCTTTTCTCCCAGATTTTTATTCTTAGAAAAATAAGTGAATACAAAAATTGATTTTACAAAATTGGCTTGGAATTCAAGACAAAGGAGTTTGAGATGGATGGATGAGTGTAATTTTTTAACACCAGTAATTTCCTGGACTAGCACCCTTCAGGGAAAATGCATGACATGGCTGACAAAGAACATTAATGATCCTCCTCTCCCCCCAAAGGATAGAGGAACATAACTAGCTGATTTATTTTACTGTGTTCTGCTATTTTACTGGCTGCTTGCTGTTTCAAGTCACCTCTCTATTGTTATTATCAAGCTCTAAAATAATGAGTAATAGCTCTTTATCTAATGCTTTCCCACTGGGGTGATGAGGAGTTTAGTTCCAACCCATAGATCCTGCTGGATAATGGTTTTTTTGGATACCAGGTTAAATTTTGCATAATTGGGTAACAGGCTACTTCTCAAGGCATTAAATCAATTAATTCTCTGTTTCACTTAGAGCCTGAGTCACCATGCACCCTATTGACTCATCCTGTACTAAGGGTTCTGCTTGAAGAAATGGATACTGGCCAAAAGAACATATTTCCTGGAAAAGGATGGTATCTCTGTGGTTTTCCAAAGATCAGGGCAGAGCACGTGACTCTGGGTTTGATAATTATTGACTTCAGAACAAAATGCTCTTTTGTTTTGTTATTATGATGCGGATTTTTAAAAGATTGGGTCAAATTTTGGTCTCAACCTTTGGGTCACAGATAAACAAGAGTTCTGCCTTGAAAGGTACCCAGAGTGTACCATGAATAGATAATGCTTCTCCAAGAAGCCTTAGTTTAGAGGTCTCTTGGGCAATGTCAAAATTGGACACATTTGGCATGAGCAGATAGATGGACATGCAAACCATCAAGCTACAAAAAAAAAAAAAAAGAAAGAAAGAAAAGAAAAGGCTAATGAGCATAGATTTCTGGATCCGTGGTGGACATTATTTAGCTTCTGATTTTTGAGGACAGCTTCCTAGGAAGTTACAGTAAATGCAGTTGCAACCGGCAAAACAATTTTCCCTTCTACATGAGGCTGAACAAAAGCAATATACCCAAACTTGTCTGCATGTACATTGGTAGCACGTGGGGAACCTTGCATAATACCAATGCCTGAGTCCCACCTCCAGAGATTCTGTGACAGTCCAGAGGGCAATGTGGGCATCAGGAGGTTTAAAGTCTTCCCCATGTGATTCCAATATGCAGAAGGATAAGAACTTCTTAACTAAAGTGAGGTGGGGGCAGACAGAATATGGCAAGTAGAGAGAAAATAGGTTGAGAAACTCAGGTTTCAGAAAAACACTTTTAATTAAAAATGGCAAAACAACCTGGAAACAAGCCTCATGTCTTCTGATACCAAGAGGACTAATCAACTGCTATAGTCCCACCATATCTTGTTATTCAGTGTTGAAAAAAAATGACTAAGTTCCAATTCTCCGTATCTGCATTGGTGAATCTTACAAACAGAACGTTGACTGGAAACCTACAAACTGCAGGAGAAAATATTTAACGTGATATTTCGATACAAAACAAAAAATGCAGAACACCTATTTCAGGGAAACAAACATTTATTTTCAGGCTATAAAGAAAAGTCAGGGATCAATGAATACAAAAGCCCAGGGTAGCGGTTACCTTTCAGAGAAGGATACTCAAGGGTTTCAAAGCTCTTGGTAATATTCTGTTTCTTCTGCTAAGTCGTAGGCATAATTTTTGAAAAGGAAATTCCTCTGTAAAACTTGCTATAATTCCTTTGTGATTACTTTAATCTATTTTTCTTTAAGAGCTTCATGACTCACTAAAAGTAGGAGTTCCCAAAATGAAGGTGTGTTAATGCAGTTTGAATGTGTGACCTTAAACAAGGGGAAGAATTTCAAGATGTTATAAAAGGTGAGGGAATATGAATTAAAAAGCAGCTCTCAGCAATTCATAGAGTACTCTCCTCTTAAATTATTAGGTGCAGGATGAAGATAGAAAGACAGAGACAGAAGAAAGGGAGGGATAGAAGGAGAGCAACTGATATTCCCTCCCTCAGGCTGAAAATGAAAATACAGGTTTCAGCTCTTGAATGATTGAATGTAGTCTTTGGGCTTTGTAGGTAAGAGCTAGAAGGTGTGGGTATAGACTTAATCTCTTTATGACTTAGATTTTCTTATATTTAAATGGAAATGTGCCTGGGTGGCTCAGGTGGTGAATGTTCGACTTTGGCTGGAGATTCATGAGTTCGAGCTGCACACTGGGCTAGCTGCTGTCAGCACGGAGCCCGCTTCGGATCCTGTGTCCCCTTCTCTCTGCCCCTCCCCTGCTCACGCTCTCCCCAAAATAAATAAACATTAAAAAAATAATAAAATGGCAATAGTAATGGTAGAACATGCAAAGCACTTAGAGTGACAGACACAGATAAATACTCGTAAATGTCACTCTTTTTGTTTTTTGTTATTCAATTGTCATTTGGCCCCTTAGCTTCCTGCTCTTGTATCTTTGGTTTCTCCCAAGCCTACCCGGATGCTAACCTGAGAATCTCTTAGTTTTGCTGTGAACCTTTTACTGAATATGTTTCATGAGTGATGGAGGAGGATTTTCCATTGCGTACCTCAAAGCAACAACTTAAACGTTGTTGGTGACCTATGTTGCCCCAGTAAGCCTCTTCGATGATTCTGTTACAGTGGGCTTGCCCAAATCACTCTGTCTTCTCTCTTTTCTGGTGTGCAGAAAAGGTCCTCTGTTACACAGGATAACTCATTCGATTCTAATGTCTACCGTGAAATGTACCGAGAAAATTAAAGCATTGCTTTCTACAGGGTGGCTGTTCAATGTGGCCCTTGGGCTAGCAGCATGGACATTACCTGGGGGCCCTGGAGAAACAAGGGTTCTGGGCTCTACCACGGCTATACTGTATCTAATCGGTTTTTTCGTTGTTGTTGCTTTGTTTTGTTTTGTTTATGAATATATTTTCTTGTCAAATTGGCATTATGCCGAACCAAATTTGTTTTAACAAACCCCTGGGTATTGGCTATGCACTGTAAAGTTTGAGAAACAAGGTTCTGCACCACAGAATACGGCAGTCATGCAAGCAGACAAAAGATCACCACTCCCTTGACTGTTTCTCACCTGTTTTCTTTATTGTACTTTAATATTTTTGAAAATTTATTTTGAGAGAGACAGAGAGAGCGCATGCAGGAGCACGGGAGTGGCAGAGAGAGAGGGATAGACAGAATCCCAAGCAGGCTCCATGCTGTCAGCGCAGAGCCTGATGCAGGGCTTGATCCCATGAACCACGAGATGATGACCTGAGCAGAAATCAAGAGTTGGAAGCTTAATAGACTGAGCCACCCAGGCGCCCTCATTTTTGTACTTTAATGTACAATTGCTGTCTTCATCCCAGCTCCAGACAACTTATCAAAACACATTTTCTAAACAAACGTAATATTTTTCCCAAGAGGAATTCTGAAAAACAGATTTCTCTCTGCCAGTTATCATCATCATTTGAAGCCTGTTGTAGAACCTTCAGTACTAAATAAAATAATTACTGACCATTAATTTTTCTTCTTCCTCTCTCTTGCTCATTGATCCAGTGTTACGATGCCAGCAAAGCTAGATAGACAATCTTTACATTTAGAAGCAGTTCAGAGCGGTAAGTTCAATTTGGTTCCCAAAGTTATGAGACATCTTGGCTTGATAATCTTGATGGAAATGACTGAAGTTGGAAATGACCAAAGTTGGACCTGCTTACAGTATAGATTATTAGTAGAGAAAACATGCGAAAATTATATCTCTAATACCTTCTGTGTAGAAAATCCCGTTCAGAATGATTGTAAAACAGCTGCTGTTTTTCAAGAATGCTGATTTTTGAAGATTCTAAGTCAATAAATATCACCATATCATATCCGATGAAGTTTTATCCCTGATTAATCTCACCCTTTTGCTGGCTGTTATCTGTCTTGTTTCACCTTCTGTCATCACGTTTTCAGCAATAAAAAGATTACTAGTACCTAACCAAGAGCCAGTAAAGTATTCATCATTGTGCTCAGGTATTAAGTGAAAAAGAAATTTTAAAGTTGATTGAAAAACCATAAAAACAGTTCATGTCTATTTAAAAAAAGGTATCTACTTTCCTCTTATTTTATCTAAGTTCTTGAGATATTTTTTTGCCTTCCACTGGTTCTGAAAATTATAGGGTAGTAAATGTTTCTAGATAGACCCAATTCCTCAGGTGCATTCTCATTCTTGCATTGCCTATTTTTACGATAGTGAACCTCTATTGCATCAAGATTGGGTTTTGCTTCTACATATTGAATTTTGATACCCGGTTATTCTTATGTGACACTCTTTCGTGAAGAGATCGTCCAAACTGCTCTTCCATGATTTTCCACATTAAGAACAATGTGACCCTGAGGCCCCAGAATATTATTTTCAGTTGGGGGAAAGGAATTGTTTCTTTCTTCCTAGTCATACAAAATAAGGAGCTTGTTAGGTTTTTTTTTCTTTTTCACTTATTCCAAAACATAGAAGCTTAATATATACTATGTCCATAGCCCTATAAGTTAACTATAAAAATCAATTTTTGCATGTTTCCCATCCAGTCCGATTCATTGCTGGCTGACGCTTCTCCTCAAGAAGGGTAGAGAGCATGTGTGGCTTGAAGGTTTTCACCTTGCTCTACAGTTATTTTAATCTCTGGATGTTCTTTTTTTCCACCAACAAGACCATGGCATGCTGGTGGGAGGTGTATAAGGAAGGGGGTGAGGAGGTTATGTTGGCAGCTTGTAAAGCCCTTGCTATCCTGGGACTTAACATCTCCTAAATAAAGTGGGCTTTCAGCTCAAGCCTTATTTAAAAAGGAAAAAAAAAAATTCTTCTGCAGATGAAACATGCCAGATGGAAACAACTCTACTGACTTGCTCCAAACAGGCCTGCAGCTGTTACTTCTTCCATAACTTTTTCCAGTGAAATTTTTAGGCTTCACCTGTTGATGGGCACAACAGAATTTTTCTTCCCTCCCCTCCCCTAGCCTCCCCCTCTTCCCGACTTCCCCTTAAAAGGAGAGCAGCCTGAACACTTAGAAAGCACAGCTCAGAGTGAGAACTCATATCCACTGTAGATAGAAAAGGGGGTGCTGCCCATGGAGCTGGAAGATGGTGGTTGCTCCCAGCTCTTGGTCCATTGGACCTACTCCTGGAGGGACAAGGCAAGCAGCAGAAAGGCAGACACCCTGTCCCTGCTGGCTGTTTCTCTGCACTGCTCTTGAACAACTGTTATTCAGAGCTAAGCTGAGGCTTGCCCAGGAGCTGGGTAATCACCACCATTTGGGTATAACGGAAATATGGAACCTCAGGTTGTGACAAACCAGTGAAACACAAAGCTAGGGATCGTATCCCAGCTATAAAGGTCAAATTCTCTTCAACTGAAATGGACTTTAAGAGAGAAAGAAGGGAAGGAGAAGATTTTTCATCAAGAGGAAAAAATACTTCCTTTCTGGCTGACACAGATAGTTGCAGCCTTTGGCTTACATCATTTGGGTTGCTTGTTTTTTTGTAAGATAATTACATCTATGGACACACAGAATTTGACATTCAAAAGTGATCGCCCATGACAGCTCCCAACATCTGCTAGCAAAGAAGAGAAGATGTCATTGAAAGCTGAAGACTTGATAGATAATACATTGAAAACTAGTGATATAATAAGGTGAATTAAAACTAAATCAAATATTGGATACAAGTTATATAACATTTCACACATGTTCATTTCATACATGTTCTTTCATACATGTTCTGCATGTAGCCTACAAGTCTCTGAAGTTTTTCATGATAAATCCCACCTAGGTTTCTCTGGTAACTCATTTTGTTTGAGTTGAGATGTATTTTTTTTTCAACTGTGCGATGCTTCCCAAATCTGCCAGTCCTGCCCCCTTGTCCTCCTCCCTTGGTGGGAGACCTCACCTGCTACTTCCCAAAGTAGAAGTCGTAAGATGGAAACCTCTCATCTCTGTTCCATCTACTGTATAAATTTGAATACATTGGATATGCTATCTGCCATCCCCATTCCATTCTTCCCTCTGACAAATGGAGGGGAAGAAGTGGGCTCTGGGCTCTGGGTTCACTTATCCCTGGTGTACCCTTCACCTCCCACCTTCCATGAACCTCACTTTACCAATTTTCTGTTCCCTCGGTTGTATGATGAATTTCCTGTGTCAACTGATTCATTTCCATTTGCTTTTATAATTCATCAGTTTTCTATTATTAAAACCAACAACAAAAGCTTTCAACCTAGCATCACTTTCCACCTACCCACCTGGTTTCTTTTTGGAGTTTGGGGTTGGGCATCTTAACCAATTTGTGTATGTGTGTCTCTCTAGATATTTGCATATGTGTATGTATGTATATATTTTTTACAAGGGACATTTAAATGTCTTGGTCACTCTCTACTTTTTACAAAGAGCTCCTCAAGGGGGAAAGGATGAGTTTAGAAGAAGTAACCAATCATGCTAGGTCATTACTAAATAGAAAAATATAAACTATCTTCAGAGAGAAAGCACATAGCAAGAAGAAATGCTTTCAGGTCCCAGAATATTCAAAAGGTGAGGACAGGCAATGTTTTATAATGCCCATGCCAGTAATAATGGTTGTCAACAGGCTCTAGGGATGAACACTGTGGGTACATCCCCACATGCCTGACTTCAGGAATACATGAGGGTAACTTTTCTCTAGCCAAATGGACTATACAGTGAGAGAAAGCCTTCCTTCCAGTTTGCTTTGAGGTATGTTTCATGGGCTTGAGTATACACAGACAAATGTGGAGCACCAGATATTTGTAGCACAGATCTAAAAATGCCTGCTCATGGGAGGAAACAAGTGCTGGATCCCCAGGGAGACAACACCCAGAAAGACAGCTCAGAGGGAAAGTGGAGAAAGGTAAACTCAGTAGAAACCTGTTCCCCTGCCAACCAGCGTTGTAGGCTTGGGTGAGTTTCTGAAACAATCCACACTTCAGTGTTCATATTCATAAGACAGGCTTGATAATAACCGTAGTACCGTGATGATTAATTTTATATGTTAAGCTGACTGGGCTTAAGGGTGCCCGGATAGCTGGAAAACATTATTTCTGGGTATGTCAGGGAGAGTATTTCCAGAAGAGATTAGCCTTCAAATTAGTAAATTGAATAAAGCAGATGGCCTTCCCAAATGTAGGTGGGCATCATCAATCCCTCAAGGGCCTGAACAGAACAAAAAGACAAGGGAAAGGCAAATTCTCTATCTTTTGAAGATGGAACACTCATCTCTTCTGCCCTTAGACAGGATTCCCTGGTTCTTGGGCCTTCAGACTCTGACAAGAGGAATTACACCAGCAACCCCCCAACCTGTCCCCCAATTCTCAAGACTTTAGTTTGAATTGTATCACTGGCTTTCCTAGTTCTCTAGCTTACAAACTGCCTATATTTGGTCTTCTCAACCTTCAAAATTTCATGGGCCAGTCCCTACACCAAATCTCGTCTTATATACGTCTATGTATCCTGTTGGTTCTGTTTCTCTGGAGAACCCTAACACAACCACCTTCCTTATAGGATTGCTAGTGAACACACACAAGACACTTTGCGTCTGCCACCTATTACATCTGAGCTATATTACTTTATAGAACTGCTCTGCTAGGCAAGGAAATACTATGCCTAGACTACTTTTCATCACCTTTCCCACACACATATTATATATAGTGTCATAATTAACAGAAGAATGGGAGATTTCTCCCAGCAGGGTTTAATTTCAACTTGTGAGAAAAAGATAAGTGTCACAGTTGGCCGGCATCTTGGTGCATCCTGAACAACCTGAAACTAAGAATTTGTACTGTGTACCTCAAGCTGTACAGTCTCTGGCGTTAGATGATGGGAGTCTGAGGAAGTAATGCCATTTGATATATCCTGCACTGACATCTGCAGATAATCTGAGGCTTCAGATTATCTTTTTTTTTTTTATATTTGATGAGGTTGTAGTTGGCACCATGAAACTTATCTATGAACTCAAAGCATTTTTTTTTTGAGAGAGAGAGAGAAAGAGAGTGCCAGTGAGGGAGGGGCAGCGAGAGAAGACTACAGAAGATCTGAAGTGGGCTCTGGGCTGACAGCAGTGAGTCCAACGTGGAGCTCGAACTCAGACATGAGATCATGACCTGAGCTGAAGTTGGACACTAAACTGACTTAGTCACCCAGGCACCCCATGAACTCAGAGCATTATTAAGGTAAGTCAGCATCTGAAGCACTGAAAGAATGGTACCCACTTGAGGTGAAGAGACCCCTACTTTATCCTCATAGCAAAATAAGGCCTCTGATTGGGCATAAGATTATTTTTAATTTTAGATTAGTTTATTTGGACACTGGTCTATCAGTTATAGACCTTCTATATCTGAGCTTTTAGGTCTCCTTATGAACTTTGATATGAATGGGAGCTGATACCGAAATTTTGGAAATCTTTATGTGGATGCATTATACGGTGCATTCACTTTCTGACATTTAATTTTATTTTCCATGGTCTCTCTCTAGACAATATGCCTGGGCATAATTTGGAGTGGGGAGAAAATCATAAAGTACTCCTAGAAATCAGTAAGGAAAAGACAGAGAACACAAGAGCAAAATGGGTGAGAGCCTGGAATAGGCACTTCACAAAACAGGATGTCAAGTGCTGATTACACATGTGAAGATATGTTTAACTTCATCTATCATGAGGGATATATAAGTTAACATCCCAAATGAGATACCACTGCCTGCCCACAGGAATGTGTAAAATTAAAAAAAAAAGAGATTCAATACCAACTATTGGTTAAAATGTAGAACAACTGGTGGGAATTATATACTGCTTTTGAGCATATGAAAGTGACGACCAAGGCTGGATCTTCAAAAGACCAACCAAAATGGCTTTTGCTTTAAAATTCTCAGAGAAGGGACATCTGGGTGGCTCATTCGGCTAAACATCTGATTTCGGTTCAGGTCATGATCTCACAGTTCCTGAGTTCGAGCCCCACATCGGGCTCACTGCTGTCAGCCTGTCAGTGGGGAGCCTGCTTCAGATCCTCTGTCCCCCTTTCTCAGACCCTCCCCCACTTGCACTCTCCCCAAAACAAAATAAATTCTCAGAGCAACTGTGGCTCTCTTGACCTGATAAATAACCACGTCACCAATGAGGTAGTGTTGCCCAAATTATCAAACCACGATCTGATCAAGACTATAAACCCAACCACCAACATTCAGGAAATACAGAAGCATGCAATAAACAAAATCAGGACTATGGAGAAATATAATGACCAAAGATAGGATTTCTTCAACAAATGAATTGAAAGTTAATAAGGAGGAGGGAAGATTTGTCTTAATAATTTATTAAGCTACACAGTTGTTCTGTGTGGTTTTCGGTGTCAGTATTATGTTCCACAACAAAAACTCCAACCAGTTCTGTCATTGTGCTTCCTTCTGAGAAGCAAAGGCAATCCACCAAGACCCTTCTCCTCAAAGAGAATGTGAAAATGTAGTCACTGAGTGCAATGTAGTGTTGTAGGTTCTGTAAAGGAAATGGTTCTGGAAATCAGACAGAGGATCCCCTTACTTAGGGACACAGATAGAACATAGATCATCATTACTTACTGTCACCCATTGCCTTAGCTTGGAACACGGTAATAAAATAGCATAGACTGGGTGACTTAAATAACAGATTTATTTTCTCATAGCTCTGGAGGCTAGCAGGCTGAGATTAGGGTAGAATACAGTTGGTTCTCATGAGAGCTCTCTTCCTGCCTTGCAGACAACTGCCTTCTTTTTTTGTGTCCTCACAAGGTAGAGAGAGAGAGAGAGAGAGATCTGGTGTCTTCTTCTTCTAAAAGGAGCACTAACCCCATTATGAAGTCCTCACCCCCATGATTTCATTTGATCCTAATTATCTCCCAAAGGTCTCATTTCTAAATAGCATCACACTGTAGATTAGGGCTTCAACATATGAATTTGAATTTTCAGTCCATAACACCTGGGTGTAGAGCTTTGGGGGAAACTGAGGGACACTTACCAACATATAGTCCCAGTTCTTTTCAAATTCTATCACACTTAGGAAAAATAAAAATTGCCTACCAATTCAGTTATAGCTAATTATAATCTCTCAATGTGGTCAATATGCTAGGTCCAGCAATTCCCTTTTTACCTCTCTTGTTTTCTTAACTGCTTACTTTTAATTTTCTATGGGCTTATGCAAGGACTTTGTTACCTCTCTCTTGTCTATTATAGATATTTTTTTTTCTCTTTCTCAGCAAAATTTGGTGAAGTGATATTTAGGCCAGTAAACTCTTACTACATTTTATTTTTTTTATTTAAAAAAATTTTTTAATGTTTATTTTTGAGACAGAGAGAGACAGAGCATGAACGGGGGAGGGTCAGAGAGAGAGGGAGACACAGGATCCGAAGCAGGCTCCAGGCTCTGAGCTGTCAGCACAGAGCCGGATGCGGGGCTCAAACTCACGGACCACGAGATCATGACCTGAGCCGAAGTCAGACGCTCAACTGACTGAGCCACCCAGGCGCCTCTATTACATTTTAAATGCTAGTGTTCTTGTTACCCCATTCTTGTGAGTTAAGACTCTGAAGTTACTCTAAAATGTATCTTCAGTTAGCGCCATGTCAGAATTAGAAATGAGTGCAATGAAGAATTTTATTTATTTAAAAAATTTTTAAATGTTTTATTATTTAGTTTTGAGATACACAGAGAGAGAGAGAGACAAAGTGCTAGTGGGGGAGGAGCAGAGAAAGAGGGAGACACAGAATCCAAAGCAGGCTCCAGGCCCTGAGCTGTCAGCACAGTGCCTGATTTGGGTCTCAAATTCACAAGCTGTGAGATCATGACCTGGACTGAAGTCAGATGCTCAACCGACTGAGCCATCCAGGCACCCCGTCATAGACCCTGAGTCTGAAGTTCTCTCTTGTCCATCAAGAGAGCGAGACACAGGATTGAAATGTGAGAGAGGCTAATGTCCAGGAGGAAACAAGAGCCCTGAGTAAGGGTCCTTGCTCCGTTTTTATCAGGATCAGAAGGCTTACAAGCATGATGGAGGTGCACAAAGAGACAATAAACCGTGAACATTAACTCATGGGTGTGAGGGAAAGGGTGTGTTGAAGATATGGGGTGTTAGGGGTTTGTGTCAATACAAAACAAAATCCTGGAGCTGGGTGAAAGGTTGTTTACAGCAGACATGAGGCACCACCTCTGTTTACCTAAACTGTCCTAGGGGACAAGAAAGACAAAGCATGTTAGCTCAGGGTCAACAAGGCACCTTTCTTCTACTAATTAGCTCCCCTCTGGGCAACTTGACCCTGTTGTGGTCTACAGCCCTGTTTACCTGTTTACCTGTTTACCTGTTTTGGTCCTTCCTTCCTGTGAAAGCAGCTTTCTGCTATCTACTAAGTTGGGGGGCATTTCCGCCCTGAATACCTAATCTTGTTTACCTCATCTTGTATGTGTTCATCCTGAGATTCCCTATTCCTATACCTTTGCCCTATACTGGGGACCTTTGCCCCGTTTACCTAATTTTATTTACCTAATCTTGTTTACCCAAACTTGGGTGTGTACATCCTATGACTTTCTAATTCTTTATGCCTTGTTAACCCATTGGTGCAAGTTCAGGGAATTCCTAAACTTATTCCCCCCAGCACCCCACCAATTTTAAAAATTGAGCTCAAAAAAGAGGATTCTCCTCTCTAAGCCTTGAGAAAGATTTTACTTACCTTAAGAAAGATTTCACAATGACCGAAAGGTCATAGTGAAGATCTGTTCAGTGAGATATATTCAAGGAGACCCAGTAATTTGTCTATAATAAGAAAGGGATATCTACCGAAGTCCCATGGCTGCCTATGTTCCTTCACTTAGTGAATGTCTGACAAATAAGTGTGGCCCATGTTTATATCTCTGGAACTATCTAAATCCTAGTGATATAATAATGGAAAACAAACTTGCAAAGACACACACAGACTCTGTCCTTAAAAAACACGTCATCCTATGAGCTTTGCAGAATAGGGAGTGAACAATTCCAATACAGCATAGTATAAGCTATTATAGAAATAAATCTCGTGCTGTGGAAACACATTGAATATAGCACTTTCATGCAAGTTTTGCAAGGCACAGAACACACAAGCACAGTGTGGGATACAGAAGACCAGGACCCGATCATTTCCCTCCATAAGCTTATAAATGTGAGAGAGAAGACAAAGTC
Organism: Panthera uncia; assembly: GCF_023721935.1. Taxonomy (NCBI): domain Eukaryota; kingdom Metazoa; phylum Chordata; class Mammalia; order Carnivora; family Felidae; genus Panthera; species Panthera uncia. The sequence goes on along the minus strand of NC_064814.1, from coordinate 21,715,442 downwards.
AGGAAGCAGTAAATAACAATTCTGGACAGGACAAGATTAAGTGTAAAAGGAGGGGGTCAGATCCTTTAAATGCAATAGGAATTTAATAGAAAGGAGAGCCCTGGACTATTGTAAAATTTAAGAGAGGAAGCAGAACTTAAGAAATTTGGGATTGAGTCAGCAGGCTGCAGATGAGGACAATAAGGCCAATGGCTATGTATAGAATTATGAGGTCTCAGTTCCTGGCCACTAGGACACATAGAGTTGTTTTTATTTGGTAATTATTTTTATTTCATGCTGTTAAAACCATAAATAGCACTACTAGCTTGACTAACTAACATGAGGTATGTTCTAGGTATCAGTTAATGGACACAATATTTGCAAGGACAAAATTCTCTTACAAATGATCCAAACTACAGGGATGGCATGCCATGTGTGTGTAATAGCCTTAATGTGTTTAGGAAAATATTATTGGATTAAAAACCAGACATTTTTAATTTAATAGAGCTACATATAAAGAGTCATAAATGACTCACCCAATTGCCTCTTCATGGCTCAATGTTTATTTAACACCAATATAAAAATAGTAAAAATATCATACATAGACTTTAACCTAAGTGTTTTACAGATGGGCCTGAGAACCAGTTTTAAAGATGATATGGGGGAGACATCAGCTTCAAGATACTGAACACTTTGGAGGAAATCAAAGTGGGACAAGAGAGAGGAATTAGGATAAGAATGCAAGCAATTAAATAGTGTCGTACCCAATAGGGCATATGGGCTTAAATATGCTGCAGCTCCCTTTCCATCTGGATTTTAATAAGCTTTGAGTTATTGCCAATAAAATACCAAGGAGGCCTCTTCCGGCATTCATGGGCATCTGTCCACATGGTTCAAACAGGCAGCTGATGGGTTACAGTTGCCATTGAGGGCATGATCAAGAAGGAGGCCAGCATTTCAAAGTGGGCCAAGGTTTCACAAGCTACCTCTAGTGAGAGCTTTTAGCGGGGCTCTAGCCTCTATAAAAATTATTTGCCTGAGTATCGCTTAAAATAATTTTAAAGGATTATGAATTCCCTCTCATTTTTAAGTAGATGTGTTGATACATGTAAGTTTTCATCTAAATTTTGAGTGGGATGGAATGTATTTTTAATGTACTGTAAATATTGATAATTTAACTAACACTCTTACCCACTCTCTTAATTTTATCTACAGAATCTAAATTCCAAAGTGATTTGATATGTGTCATTGTCTATTTAAGTAATACATGAATCAGCTTTGATAGATGATAGGACTTTTCTTATATTAATATTTCCAGAAATATGGTAGGACTTTTTCTTATAGTCATATTTCCATTCCATTCCCCCAAGGGAATTTTATCTAAAGTGGTGATTATCTAAAATGGTGATTTAAATTTGATTTCCATAATGACTAGGTTTTATTATTTAATTTGTGAATTATCAATATTTTAATTATTAAAATTATTTTGACATATTTTATTAAAGTCATGGACATGCCATTTTGATAGGACAGGTTTTTTAAAAAATTGTCTTTTTAATGTTTATTTAGTTTTGAAAGAGAGAGAGAGAGAGTGTGAGCAGGGGAGGGGCAGAGAGAGGGGGAGACACAGAATTTGAAGCAGGCTCCAGATTCTGAGCTGTCAGCACAGAGCCAGACATGGGCTTGAACCCACGAATGGTGAGATTATGACCTGAGCCAAAGTCGGACACTTAACTGACTGAGCCACCCAGGCGCCCCCTGACAGGATGGTTTTTATCTTAAGTCTATTTTGACACTCTACTCCCACCAAGTCCTTTATCTTTTAAGCTTTTTATGTATGTATGGTTAACATTAGTAAAAGCTTACAAATCAGACTCTCAGACCATCTCTAAACCCTACTCCACTCCTCATTTCTGATATTCAAGAGCGACCCCAGGTGCCTATCAGAGATGGAATGAAGATAGTGGTTTCAAACATTATTTGTTAAAAAGAAGATTTAAATAGTATGTCGGGGGCTTATGAAAAATATGTGAAAATGTGAAAAGACCAACATCAAACAGCATGTTTTGTCATAATGTCTTTTTTTTTTAATTTTTTTTTAACGTTTATTTATTTTTGAGACAGAGAGAAACAGAGCATGAACAGGGGAGGGGCAGAGAGAGAGGGAGACACAGAATCTGAAACAGGCTCCAGGCTCTGAGCTGTCAGCACAGAGCCCGACGCGGGGCTCGAACTCACGGACCATGAGATCATGACCTGAGCCGAAGTCGGATGCTTAACCAACCAAGCCACCCAGGCGCCCCTGTCATAATGTCTTTTAACATCTATGCAGACATTTTGTCTGAATATAGAGTAGTAAATCTCATTTATCTGATTTTTGAGTTAGGCAATGATTCAAATTCAGTAGGCTTTCATTTTGATTCTAGCTTTGTCACTAATTAACTTGTTTGGGCTTCAGGTTTATTCATCTGGAGAGCGAAGCACTGAAGCTGCTGACATTGCTGATAAGCAGATATCATCTGTTCTGCTCACATATCATGAAGCCTAAGGTCCTATGGTCTAAGTTCAGCATGCACTAAGGCTCTCCTTCGCCCTATCCTTCTAATCAACCTCCAACACTTTATAAATTAAATCCTACCTGGAATATTTTATTCTATTAACATATTGTATGCTCTATCACATGTTACAATATAGTATTGATAATAACTCCATTTATTCGGTAACAGGAGTTTTTCTGGATTAATGGGTAATTCATGGGAACTCATGATATATAAACATACTGAAATAGTTCTCAAGGAGACCAGTTGGACCAGAAATTACCACAGTGGAAATAACAGGAAAAAAACTAGGAGTGTCTGGGTGAAGCAACTCAGTTAGTGAAGCAACTGACTTTGGATCAGGTCATAATTTAATGGTTTGTAGGTTCGAGCCCCTCATCACGCTCCACACTGGCAGTGTGGACCCTGCCTGGGGTTCTCTCTCTCTCTTGCACTCTCCACCCTTCCCCTGCCTACATGCTCTCTATCTCTCAAAATAAATAAGTGAACTTGAAAAAAAACCTAGAAATGACTTAAAAGACTAAGTAGAAGAAACATAAAGGTATTTTCAAATATTTGATAGGTTAGTATCCACAAAAGGGAGTAAAGTCAGAATTGAGGCAGAGACAAATGGGAACTTCAACTCCTGGAGCTTAAGCATGGTCCAAGATTGTTCTGTGCAAGATTTATAGCGTAAAGTACAGTAGCTCTAGGAGGAAAACTGGGACTGCCTCAAAACCAGTCCTTTGGGCCTATTCCTTACCAGTTCATTCACACAACCTCCAGTATCTCCATTATCACTGTGGTCAGGCAGCTCAACTGCCAGTAGAAATCCAGGTTCTGGATTAGTGCAACCCAAAGAATTTAGGATTTTTGTAGAGGTGATGTAAAATAATAACCTCATTTTTTTGAAAAAAATAGGTGTAAATGAAACAAGAAGTATTTATAAAAAATAAGCAGTTGGAAAATCATGGACATTAACACGGCCATCATTAAACAAAAGAATAGAATAGAATAGAATAGAATAGAATAGAATAGAATAGAAACAACCAATAGAATGGTATACTCTGAAATAAACATTTTCAAGGGGAGTCTGAGAATTAAAGTTTGGTACAGAAAAATTCACCCAAAATTGAGTACAGATAAAAAGAAAGTTTTCTTATTTGAGCACAGATTTTTTTTTTCAAATAATCATTCAAGAAATGAAGAGAGGATCATAGATAGATAGATAGATAGATAGATAGATAGATAGACAGAAGATAGTCAGGCTTTCATAAAAAAAAAGGACATGGTAGAAAAATAAGACTCACAAAACTCATTAATAATTACTAGAAATTTCCAGTGAGATTAGTATTATAAATTTAGGGCACTGTGGGGACTGCAGCACTATCTAAACACATTGAAATTCATTCTTTTTTAAAGCTGAGTAAAACCAAACCAAATAGGAATACTGGAAAAATGTAGCTGGTGGATTACCACTTTTCAAAAGTTGCAACAAACACCCTTCTAAAGAATTAAAATGGAAAAGAAACCATATAAGCCCTACAAAGACTCGCCATGACTAGTATGGTTATAGTTCAAGTAATTCAAACTTGATTTACTCTAAATATTAGTGTCTTGTTAGAATCATACATATGCCTAGGTACTGAGAGCCTTGTTATATATTGTAAATTATTACCTTGTTCATTTTGAAACACTGGGAATCTGTTCCAGCCATCATGGAGTTTATGTTATCAGCAGCAATGAACTATATGTATCCTAAATGCCCAGAAGTCTAGGATAGTCAATTTGTTAGCAAGGAAGCCCACACTAAATTAGATCTATGTTTCTCTACCCTGCCTCCATTACATAATGGAGGAACTTTAAAGAGCTCCTGGTCATGAACTCTGTTTAATAAAACAACGCTGAACTTTTGTTCCAACTCTCTTCATTCATGAATGTTATTTATGGTTTGTGCCACCAACACCAAAAAGATTGAGATTTATAGATTGCAATTTACATCATATTGATTCTATTTTCCGGTGGTTTAATTTTTCTCATGAAAAGGAGTAAAACCAGAGAAATGGTAGAGTTTTAATAGGAAATTTGGGCCAACCTCAAATCCCTAAATGACCTTCTAAACCAAAAGTATATTTTTGAACTCCTCATATGTGGGGTTCCAGATTAAGAGAATTCCATGCGATAGCTAAGGAACTGATTATTTTATACACATAAAATTGTTGATTAGTGATACATTTTGTGATTTTCCCCCTTTTCTTTTAGCAGTAACTAGCTCATGTTCCTATAGTTCTATAAGAAAGAGGAAGGACTATAGTTTCAGTTCATGTCCAACAAATTACCAAGTTTTTTAAGAGTGGGAGACTTTTACTAAAACCAAAATGTTTGCAATGATAACCTACAGTTTTAAAGGCTGAAATATAAATACTTGAGTTCATTTATTTGTAACTAATTTAGAAGATTTCTGAGAGGACTAGAGAAGAAAGGAATGTCCATGCCAACTTTTGTAGTTTTTTCCTAAAAATCAAGTACACCGAACACTGTAAGATACAGATTGTTAGTTGTAACTCTACACATATAAATTCTGAATAAGTTCTAAATTTGGAGAACACAATTGTAGTTAAAAAACAAACAAAAAAATAAAAAAACAAAAAACAGAACCAAACAACAACCACCAACAACTCAGCAACAGTAAAATCTTCCCATCAGGGCTTAATGAATCCATTTTCCTTTTCAAATAAGATCACTCCTAACTTCATAGCTAAGAGAAGAATTTAGGGTCTGGGCAATTACCACTAGAGATTATAGTTTACTCACACTACTACATCTTATAATTCTTTAAAAGCATTAGCAATTGACCTGAATTAGGAACATACGTGAGATGGAAACTCATTTCGTAGCTGCCATATTTCTAATAGGGCAAGAATTACCCAATAGGATTTATGTCTGGAGGATAAAGCATATTTGTCTGCATTTACATGCTAATAAAAAGAATGTGAACCCCTCACTGGAGGCATAGCACGGATAGGAGAAAGCGTGGATGAATACAGTCATGCGTATTAGTATGCAGATAATTTGTCTTTTTAAAAAACTGATTTTCTTCCCAAGCAGAACCACCCTGAAATCCGGGCTACTGTGGTCCATGCTGGCCTTGTGCTTCATGGCTCTGTGTAACACAAGCACCATGGGAGCACACGGGTGCCTCACCCAGAAGCAAGCAAGAGTAGACACAGCATTCTCTGAAGACCCATGCTCATGACTAACCCCTTTCAGGTTCACCAAAACACATCATCACATCTCTTACCCTCTGTTCTTGTATCTGAAGTCCACTGAGACCAAATGTATTGGTCTTTTGGTTTGGGCCACGGCCAACGTAAGAGGCCAATGCTGTTTCAGAGTAAGGACGGGGCTTGAATGGTAGAAATGCTTCATACACACAAAAGACAAATTAATTACCTCATCAAATTTCCCTTTTGAGATAGCATGAGAGCAATAAATTATTGGTTAGAGAATCTTTCTTTTTCCCCCAGTAATGCTGAGATACTATTTTCTGGCTTCTCACATTTTAATTCATGACCCTGGAGATATTCATCACAGTTGTATAAATCTTAAAGTTATTACTTTTAAACTTCTGTTATCTACAGCTTAGACATAATTGTGAACCTTGAAAACTCTATTATCAAATAGACATTGCATGCTAAATCCCAAGTTCTAGTTTATAAATTTAACATACATTTTCCAAATATAAATTTCAATTTCATCTGTTCAAGGAATTCTGATTTAAGTTGTTGTATTTCCTACTTATAAATTGCCTTTTGAATATTTCAGAAGAAAAATAATTTATGGAAATTCATTAGAAATTAATTTTACTTAAAATATATTTTGGATTTCATTGATGTAAGGCCATTACTAAAATAGTTGTTGAATAATTAAAATTAAAGCATCATTTTATATACTTTTACTACATTTATATTTAAGGTTTTAAATCCTATCTATCAATAGTGTACCAATTAGGTGAAAATACTGATTACATAAACATAATAACTGATTCTACTAGAATGAAGGCAATAAAAACAAGTGTTATTAAAATATATAACCATCTATGGATTGTGTATATCTTTATTTCATTACTCATCCAAAGATTGCTGGCTTATGAACAGAATAGCAGGCATGCAGAGTAATAAGTAAATTCATTCATCTTTGGTATTTTGCCAAACTTTGGTCACTTAAAAGCTAAATCTTTGGGGATCCTGGGGGGCTCAGTCAGTTGAACAATGGGCTTCGACTCAGGTCATGATCTCACGGTTTGTGAGTTCGAGCCCTGCGTTGGGCTCTGTGCTGACAGCTCGGAGCCTGGAGCCTGATTCTGATTCTGTGTCTCCCTCTCTCTCTGCTCCTCCCTTGCTCGTGCGCTCGCTCTCTCTCTCTCTCTCTCTCTCAAAAATAAATAAATAAATAAACATTAAAAATAGTTAAAAACTGAAGCTTTGAACATATTTTTCAATTTTATAATTACGAAGATATATTTGCCAAGAGTAGAGAATAGAGCAGATTTTATTTAACAGTCTGTTAGCTTGATATGTAACTTTTAAATATTTGACACATGGCATGTGGGTCTCTCTTTTTCCTCTTGGCAGGTCCACCTCCTGGACGTGCAAATGTTAGAAATGAGCTTGGTATCGAAGACACACTCTAGAGAGTAGGTCTAAGGATGCATGCTTGGAAACGTATAAGCCAGTTCTGGAACTATGTCATGTGGCCAGGCCACGGGGGGACATGACAGTCTTTCCACAAAATCATTAAGTATAAATAGGTTACATATTTTAGTTTATGCTGATTTAGCTTTTGGCAAATCAGAAAAATTCTTATAGTACCTTCTAGAATACACAAGTAGTGGGCAGTTCCATATTCTAGGAAAAACAAAATCCCAACGTTCTGTTTTGGATATACTGTTTGCTCCTCCAGAGTTACTGTTTATTGTTTGTCCAACTTGCTATATGCACTGCGAAGCAGATCCATGTAGACTATTGATGGATTATGTTGATATCTGGTTTCTGATTGGGTTGGAGGTTATTGGACATGACAGCGAAGGGGAAGTGAGGCCCACTACTCTCTGTTTGGCATGTTCCTATGCCGGCAACATCTATCTAGTGAAACCCCCAGGTTCTTTAAGGAGCCCCACTTTATTCCTCTTGACGCAGGATCTGGTCATGGCTCTACCCCTCTCTCTTTTAATGTTTAGGTATTATGCTCATGGGTCCCTAGCAGTCCCTGGCCACTGCGGTACCCCTTGTTACTTTTTCTAAACCTGATTCACACATCTGCAGATCGTTCCCCTCCTACATTTCTTTTAAAGTTTTTACTTGTATTTATTTTTGAGAAGAAGCAGGGAAAGGGCAGAGAGAGAGGTAGGGAGTGAGAGAATCCCAAGCAGGCTCTGTGCTGAGAGCACAGAGCCCGACATGGAGCTCAAACTCATGAACTGTGAGATCCTGACCTGAGCCAAAGTCAAGAGTCAGAGGCTTAACCGACTGAACCACCAAGCACCCCTCCCGTCCTCCATTTTTAAAGTCTTCTAATTGCCCAGTCTGCATGTGCCAACTCTCCCATCAGCACCATGATTACTATTCAGTTGATCAACGTGGGTTGAGCTGTGCAGTTCCACTTACATGTGATTTTTGATAAATGCAATACTGTAAATGTATTTTCTCTTCCTTATGATCTTTAACATTTTTTTCTCCAGCTTATTTTATCATAAATATACAATATATAATGCAAATACAAAGTATGTCTTAGTCGACTGATTACAAGTAAGGTTTCTGGTTAATATTAGGATATTAGTACTTAAAGTTTGGTTGTGGGGGCAAGAGTTATGCTTGGAAGTTTCACTGTGCCAGGGTTTGGTGCCCCTAATCCCCAGGTTATTCAGGGTCAGTTGTATTTTCTACTAGCATTTGTGTGACTTTGATCATTATCCTTTAATTTTTGAGCCACAGTCCCTGTTCCAAGCAATAGATCATCAATGTTCGACAGAAACTTAGTTTAAGAACCAAAACGCAAATCATCTCATTAGTATGTGCAACTTAAACACTGTCCCAGTTAGTTCTCTTTGGGGACGACCTCTAGCCCTGAAAACAGTGTCTGTTCATTATAAGCACTTCAATAATTATTGAATGAATGTCCAATCAATACTAAGGGACAGGATATGACCTCTCAGAGCCGATGGTAAAAGTTGCTTCCTTCCCCGAACTCGTTTCCTTCCCACATCTGAGTGTCTCTTTGTCGCCTTCTATACTTACATGAACATGGGTGGTGAATGGAAAACTGGTAGAATGAGGACACAGTTAGTAGAAAGGAAGTTTACAAGTTTTTCAAATAATATAACATCAAAATATTTGCGAAGTCCTCTGCTTTTGAGAGGCTAGGCCTTGACTGTCTCCCGACTTCCACACCACGGAGGTTTTTAAATAGTGTGCAAGTCTTACATTCCCCAGTCTTAGTATCATTTCATTATAAATTAAGATGAGGCTAGTTCCTTTAGAGGAAAATTGATCTGGTGTCTGCTGCTCTTTCTTCCGTTGATTTTTTCCCATTGTCTTTTCATTTTTCTTGTTTGATATCATTCCATATTTTAATGAGACACTTATATAATTCATATTACGTAATTTATAGTTTCCTGGGTGATAGTCCCGTGCAACCACATTTTCCCATGAAGTTACACATTGTCCCTTATACTTCTTAAAAATATTTGCCAGTAGGTTTGCCGCCATTCTTGTTCCTAAAATTTTATATTCTTTCGTGTACTAAAAGTGAAAAAAGATAGCAAGCCCACTTTTTGTATTACCTAAACCATTAGTTTCTTATGAGTTTCTTCCTCTTATACTCCTTACCTTTTTATTCTTCTTTTCTTCCTAGTGTCCTCAGATAAATGCTTTTTTATTTTGTGATTAATCGTGGAAATGACTTAATGCTATGAATTTTAACCTTGGCTGCAGTCCATGGTGTTCTAACTGCTGCTAATCACTAAATAGACTGTAATTGCCACTTTAACTTTCTCAGTCATCTGTGTTATTTACAAGTATTTTCTTATTTTTAAACGCTTGGAGAGAAGTTGTAACCTATTTATTATAAATGTCTAAGTATATTACATTTAATTTGAGAACACTGGTTACATGTTTGTTTTATAGAATGTATTGGCATTTTTTTGGACCTTTAATGTGTTCACTTGATAAAATCCTATGGACATGATCAAACTAATATATGTAAAATTGAGCTTTTAAGATTACTCAGATATAGATACATATACACACTCATACATATATCTGTACGTGTGTGTCATGTTTATATATTTTATATACTTCATCTGTTCCTTGTGGTTATGGGATCAAGGTTCTGTTTTCTTGATGGCTATAAACTGAGGGCCATTCCAAGCTTTGAGAAATGACTGCATTCTTTATTTATGGCTCCTTTCCTCCATTGTCAAAACCATCAGCATGGTTTGATGGGTCAAGTCAAACCAGGTCAAGTCCTTCCCATGCCACATCTTTTTTCTGACCACTAATGGGATGCACTTTGAAGACTGTTGTGATAAATGGGGCCCACTTGGATAATCCAGCAAAATCTCTTCATCTGAAGGTTCATAACTTTAATCACATCTGCAAAGTCTTCTTAAAGTGCAGACATCTGTGGGCGCCATTACTCTGTGTACCACAAGTGGATTGGTGTGAAGAGTAAAGCATTGGGCTACAGTAACTAATGGACTTTAATATTATGAAAATGTGTTTTCAGGACTATGATTTTTTTAAAAAGGCAGAACTTAATTGTGAGGGTAACAGAACTGCAAGGATACTGAAATCACAAACCCCACAAGACCTGTATGCCAAGGTCAGATCCTTGTAAGGAAAAGAGTGGGATTCTGAAAGCTGGGATGAAGAATATAAGAATTGGAGAATCACAAACGCGTTTCCTCTGATCTCTCCTAGATAGAAAAAGCAGCCCCTCTCCCTTCATAGAAGAAAGCAGCCTCCCCTTGCCAAAAGCAATGCAAAGATCTCACCTACAGTAGGTACTTTGTAAGGGTATGCTTGCATTCCATCAAGTACTTTCCCACTTTCATTCATAGCCTCCAATAATTAGCGTTTGGTCTGAGCATAGCCCAAGGAGGGAAATGCAATCCTTGTTCTAGGAGGAAATGCATTATACAACAAAAGTATGACACAGGACTGGCAAACATGTGTTCACATGATACAGGAGTAATTAAGTGGCAATATATGTTGAGGATGCTGGATTGAGACCCAGGCAAAACACACGGTAGGTTAAGAGCTTATTAACATAGAAGTATTTTCCTGAGACTTCTAGTTCACATTCTGGGAATATATTTGGAGGCAGTACTAATTACCTGCTAGAACATCTCCTTGAAGCTGGACATTAGAAGGGTCAAAGATAAAGGGGAAGGAGATACCAGTATGGCTGTGATTAAAGAGGGTTCAGAAAGCTCAGGGAGGTAGATCTGTTAAAATGCATTTACAAGGTGGAGTGAGAGAACCACTACCTGACTAGGTTCTCTGGAGAGCAAAAGGAGATTCCCTCTTCCTGAGGCAGGAGAATTTACTTGTGAGGGACCCCTGTATCTTTAAGCAGCTTGACGTGATGGCTTCTTTCCAGAGTTGGAAGTAAGAGATGCTAGGGATATGGCCTCTTCACTATCAAAGGGAAGACACTCACAGAGGCAAAGTAGATGGTCCATGCAATGGGCAGTAAGGCCATCAGGTTATTTGACTCACAGGCATCTACAGTAGAGCATAGTGTTCCAGAGGAAGATAGATGGACATCTGACTATATAAATTGTCTTACATAACCAGAAAAAAATCAAGAACTAATAAAGGAAAGGTCACTCTAACCTTTCTAGATCTAAGTCAGTTCATAGGCATTGAATTCATTGATCAGTCTCCTTGAAAGAAAATTTTAGATTTCATAAAGCATGTTAGAAGCAAGGTTTGAATTGACCTCGGTGGTGGGAGACTCAAAACCCCATTATAGTCTTTTGTCAGAGTGAAGGCTAATGAATGCCAAGAAAAAAAAAATCTGTACTTGGTCCATCTGACAGTGAATCAAATGGATCCGAAGATTCATTCTGTGATTACTTTCCCTGTCCTCAAGTGCATATTTAGGATGGATCTACTTAGGTGCTGATAGACCCCCAACTTGTAGATTCAGAGCCCCTATGGTAGGAAGCGTCAAGTGAAGTCCCTGAAACAACTTTTTCTCCCTGAGCTAAGATATTAAGTTGGTTGCAGTCTGAACAATAACTTCTCAAGGACTTAAATAAGATTGGTGATCCCTATTAGATCCCAGTTCAGTTCAGTAGTATAACACCTGTTGAAATCAAATAGATAGGATTATAATAGATCAACATGAATTTAACCAAAAGAAAGACTCATAGTTACAGGGTGGGGTGAGTTATCTTCACTGGAAGAGATGAACACTTGGTATCCAGCTACTGGGAAAGTAAATGTGAATTCTTTAAAAAAGCCTTATTGATTCTGCTCTGTGATCAGTGATCTTGGTCATCCTGACTTTCTGCAGAACATCACGCTAACCAATTGTATTGATAATGGCATACCAGTTGAACCTGGTTAACATGGTTGAATGGCCCTGGTAAAACACATGCCCCAGGAGACAGGAGGTAGATGCACAAATACTTAGGGAACCACCTCATCAGGCCAATTGTCTGAATCATGTCGGATGTTCCTTCTTTCCCTTTTATGTAAATAACAAGTTGTACCTTGTAGCCTTGCCACTAAAAAGAGGTACATATATACCTAAATATGCAATATATCAACAACACATGATGATGTATTCTTGTGCATATAAAAATACAGTATAAGCAGTATTTGAACAGACATTAAACTTGTAACAGTGGTTATTTTGGTCCAATGGGAGCATTACCTTCATTTGGCAACTATATCGATTATTCTGTTTTAGGTATAGAAACAGTTTTTGTAGTAGACATTAAAAAAGGGTGGAAAAAAAACCTCTAAGTTATTCTATTCCCTCAAACATTTCTTTTAGAATTAAATACAAAATTATCTCATTTTATTGTTTAAAAGTCATGGTAAAATTTGAATGATCAGCACCCAACAACTCCCTTAACTTTTCTCACCCATACTCCTGCCTTCAAACACACAAATGGCTCCTCATTTGTAATTTTCTTTGTTCTTATGATGATGAAGTTCTTTGGACAAGGGATCATCTTGTGCATGGAACGTGGTACCACTCTTGCAAATCTAGACCCATTCATTTAGTCTATCCAGTGAAAGACTGTATTCTGCCCTAAATTTTTATTTTACATTCTACTAAAAACCATTCAATAAAAGTGTTCTAAATCTTGACTTGTGTTTCTTAAAGGTATCTAAATTATTTCAACGACCAAAGTAGTCCTTTAATAACACTGATGAATTAATTATATTTGCTCAAACTATACCCAAACTGGTGAGGATTTTGTCAAACGTTTTCCAGTATAGAGAAATTGGTTCCAGAACTCTTGTTAATGAGGTGCAAACTTTTTATGTATGTAGAGCATTGTTCTTCCGATCTTTATCCTGTTTAAGTCACACTTAGAAAACTCAGCCCTAATTTCCTCCCTTCAAAAGAGATTGTTGTTGTTGTTTCAATTTTTAGCTAATTTCCTTTATTTATACTGCTTTTGTCATGAGTCGATAATGTTGACCAACTTCAGATATTTACAAATTCGAAACAGCTGCAAACATATAATTAGATCTTATCAACTTTGGCCATATGTTTGTGAACAAAACTCTCTTCCCCTCTGTCACCAAAGAGCTAAAAACACTTAGGAATTTGGCAAGTTTACAAACTTCCGTATTCTTACTCTTTCTACTAGGATCCTAGATCTTAATGAGTTTCCTCAACCTAATCTATGTGAAATGTTAAGTCTAGGAACTGTCTTTCCAGAATTGTGTTACCCAACTACATAAACACTGTATGCCTGGTAGTTTCTTCCACATTAAACACCCTACCTAATACTACTGTATTTATGACAGTGAGGCTGGCCTGATAGTAATTTATAACAAGATCACCCACAGTCATCCATGACTCACTTCACAGGGAAAGGGGTCTCCTGCCTGAACACCAAATGAATATACCTCAATGCCTCCTTTCCATTCTTGTTTGTCTTACTAGGCCTTTAAATTTTAGTTTAGATACTCTTCAGTTAGACTATTATAGGTCACTTTCCCTTTAATGTTGTCAATACATAGAGTATATTTCAGGAGAACAGATTTTATAAGACTTAGCTACTTAATAAATTCCATTTTATTAGGGAAACTGCCATTTTCCTACCCACACCTCCTACTAGCAGATAACAACTCTGATTTTAATCAGGTCACTTCTGCTGGGTAAGTTTGTACTAACTGGTGTGAATCATTACTTTGTTCAAAGATTTTATTCCTTTTTTCCTGCTCAACAATCATCCCTTTAGCAAAACTGAGTCAGTTATGAGCTGCATTTGGAAGCAGGATAGAGATGCTTAATCCCTGGTTTCTCTAACTCTATAAAATCAGTAGCAAATGAAACTGCACAAGGAATGGAAATCACAGGAAAGATTACATAAAGAAGCACAGGGAAGCAATTTCAGAAACAAAGAGTTCAATCTGAATGCACATTAAAAATTTTCCAGATCAAAATTCTGCAACAAAATAACTCAGAATAGATGCATTGGATTATGTCAGCTGAAATTGCTCTTTTCATTAAAAAAAAATGGCATATGATTTTGACCTGAGCAATAAATCTCACAGGAAGATGACAGATATTAACATTAATAAAATGTTTGTTACAGGGAACTGAAAAAGAAATGGAAGAAAAGCATGGAGAAGTACTTTAGCAAAGCTTATCTATAGAATTCAGAAATAATGTTTATATCAAATTTCCTGCCTGATTCCAGACAGATCACAGAGCCGTGGCAATTAATAAGTGTTCATAGTTAAATGCAACTGTCATGTTATTAGTCAGTAGAGATATCAAGGAAGTAAACAAAAATCTTATAGCTCATTTCACCTTTAAGCCTGAATAAATTCATATTGTCTTTTTTCTTCCTGGGGGTGTGGGTGGGACAGAAGATGGGGAGCAGAGGAGAGATACTAGGTGGAGGCATACTTGAACAAAGCTGAATTTAGCTTATATTTTAATTCACATGTGTGGGTGCTCTTCTTCCGAGAAGACAGAATCCAAATACCTCCTGGGAAAATTTTAGCCATAATGAAAGCAAGCAAGTTCTAGAACCACCAGAGCAATTAAGTACCTCAACTGCTCATTTTCCATTCAAATACCTTAATGGAAAAAGGTTGATCTAATAGTTTTCTTTTTATGCACTTTTCTCTTTTCCAGCATGATCCCTAAGTCAGTCGTTTTTCATTAGACCCTCCACTTCCTTCAGGACTTGACTGATAATGAGTTCTTTAAAGAGACACTGACTCCAAGTTGGACACGCTTCTGACATTTTCTTTACAAATAATATCATGACACTTCTTGATTCTTCCTAAGCAATTTCAGTACTTGGGACAGAAAGCTCTTGGCAAATTCAAAAGAGACTACAATTTAAAGGCAAATAGCATATAACAACAACAACAACAAAACAAAGCCTGAGGTAAAGAAGAGTCGGATGCTGATGTTTTTTTTTTAATTTTTTTTTATTTTTTGAATGTTTATTTATTTTTCAGAGAGAGAAAGACAGAGCGTGAGCAGGGGAGGAGCAGAGAGAGAGGGAGACACAGAATCTGAAGCAAGCCTCAGGCTCTGAACTGTCAGCACAGAGCCCGATGTGGGGCTCGAACTCACGAACTGTGAGATCATGACCTGAGCTGAAGTCGGACGCTTAACCGACTGAGCTCCCCCCCACCCCAGGTGCCCCTCAGATGCTGATATTTTTATACAAATAGGTTGTGTATCTTAAGTTGCCTACCAGTAAAAGGACAGACTATGCATGTGTTGGAGATGACCGGTGCTAAGAAATATCCGGTTTCCCTCTCTCTTTGCTCTTGCATCTGGGTAGAGCCATTTGGCCAGTTCCAACCAGTGAATTGTGAAAGGAGGAGAAGCATGTTCCTTGCAGGCTGAGGCAGTGGAAATCCACATAAGACTACTCTGTTGGCATGCCCGCACTACAAGTCATGGTTTCCAGATATTAGACCCACAAGCTGGGAACAGTCTGTTCTGTGACCCTCTTAGAAGGAAGTGCCCAAGAGAGCTGCTGGATCCAAAATGGCTTTACACTGATATTTTGGGGTTAGTACATTATTATCACAGCATGACCCAATCCCTCCTGACTTATTCAAAACACAAATATAAAATTATAATTAAATTCAGGAATATAATTAGTAAACAGCTATCCAATATGACCTGTTAAAAATAAATGTGCAAATTAAAATAAGCCATTTTAATTATTGAACACCTTTTGGGGGGGGGAACCCTATAATACCCATATCTAACTAGGCATAGTAAAATAGACACTCATGGATTGCCACCAAAAGTATAAATGAAATATTTTTGGATTTTTTTTTTATTAAAAGCATTCATAGTTTTGATCCAGTATGTAAACATTTGGTAATCAAGACAATAAAATCAAGAGGTAGAGAGAAAATTTTGTACGGATTATATTTCACATTGCAGTCAAAAAAGGAAACCATCTTAAATGTCAGGTAATGAAGGGTTTAAAAAAACCATAGTAAGTCAATTATGATTCATCTTAATCAGCCATTTAAATGGGGTTTGTGAAAGTCCTAGAATGTAAAAAAAAATTAATTTTAACTTATAATTCCTCATTTCTTTCTAAGTAACAATAACTGAAGGGTTATGTTCTGGGTAGGTCTACTTACATTAAGACTAATCAGATCACTCTGAACAGGAAAGAGGAAAGAGAGGTAGGAATGGTCACTAGGAAGAGGCTGGTGATAACATGGGCATTGCCCTGTTTGGGAAGGGGTAAAGGGAGAGAAGAGATTCTTAATGGCAAAGACAAGACTGAGGAAAGCAATGTGGAGGGAAATTGAAGCATCTGAAATGAATAATGCAGTGGAAATCCTTGCCTTTACCTGCAAAGTAAAACACTAAATTCTACCTAGCTTGCTTTTGTATAAGTGGATTTGAGGGAGGGGGTGCAGGTGGCTTTGGGAGAGAGATGCTGAGGTTTAGGTTTAGGTGGTAGAGATGTGAAGACAGCATGCACA
Source organism: Panthera uncia (assembly GCF_023721935.1). Lineage (NCBI taxonomy): Eukaryota > Metazoa > Chordata > Mammalia > Carnivora > Felidae > Panthera > Panthera uncia. The sequence continues at coordinate 21,698,689 of NC_064814.1, read as the reverse complement.
GAATCTGATGAGTGTAATAGAATATAACATTGAAACAAGTCAGCATAAACTACATAAAACCAAATCACACAATAAAGAAAAACTGAAACTGTTTGGAGACCAAAGACTGGAATGAAATTTACCACCCAAATGCAAATATGTCCCAATCACCTCTTGGAGGACTGAATCGTTTCAGTAGGGACACCATATGTGGGGCTGGGACACAGCCATGGTATGTAATCGTACCAAAAGAAACGGTAACCCAGATGATCTGGAAAGAAGACAAACAAAAATCTGCAAAGAAAGCTAAGAGTTGAGAATCAAAAAGTCCTATTCTATAGCCAAATCCAAAGACCAATTGGAATCACTCTGAGCGGGTTAGAAACTGGCCTGGAATCTGGCCTGCTCAGGTAGGGCAGCTCAGACTCAAGCAAGGACTTTCTGGATTGACCTTTCAAATGCCAGCAGGTGCTATACTGGATGGAAAATACGAGGGCTATATTGCTTGTTTTGGTGGAGGGCTATGGGTTCATTTTACTTGGGAACTACTTTTTGATATTTTTGGAGTATTCCCTAGTATAAAAGACAGCATTTTATAATGGACTGTAATTTCAATATTCAGGAATGGGAGAACGGGGATAGGAAGAATAAAGAAAACAATGAATTTCAGGAGAGAACACTGAATCCATAACAATAAAAATATGTTCACCTTCCCCACTGTCCCCCATTTAAGAATGTGTTCCTCAAATATTCCAGCTTCAAATCTAAGATAATCCTATTCAACCTTTGCCTTGAAAAGGTTTATAGTCCTCTTATTTTCAAAAGCAATCAAAAAAAATTTTAAATGATGGGCAGTAAAACATATTTAAAGTAGGGCACTTAAAATAAATAGTCTTTGGTTGAGCTCAGAAAACACTGGCAAATGGATAAGTATGAGATTTGTGTGTCTTCCCAGGTCACCGAGAAACTCCCTTTTCTCTGTCAATTTCCTTTTTTCATGACAGGTGACCCCTCATGGACGGTGCTTTCTTTCGTGACCCAACCATAATTGAGTGGACCGCGGGCGACCTTGATCTAAACTGGGTCAGCCCACCTATCTCTGCATAGAATTTGGAAATTGGGACCTGAGAAGATGTCCACTATCTAGAATTATCCCAAGTAGAGAGAAGAGAAAAGCCAACAGGAGTGAGGAGAGAAGGGGGTGGAGAGAGAAAGAAGCTGACTCAGGAGAAGTAGCAGATTACACAAAGAGTATTTATAGTATTCTGCTGATATGCAATAATATCACCAATTCTGAGTTATCTGATTAACCCTTTTATGTATTATTGTTCAAGCAGACTCAAGTTGTTTCAGGTTAACTGCTGCCAAAGTTTCCTAATCATGCAGAGACAGAGAGAATTCTATATGAACCTAGCATTGACCCTTGAACAACACGGCTTTGAACTCAACAGGTCCACCCATATGTGGAATTTTTTTTTCTGATAAATACAGCACAGTGCTATAGATGTATTTTCTCTTGCTGTGATTTTTTTTAAAAGAAGTTTATTGATTTATTTTGAGACAGAGAGAGAGAAAGAGAGTGAGGAAGGGGCAGAGAGAGAGGGAGAGAGAGAAACCCAAGCAGGCTCCATGCTGTCTAGAGCATGACATGAAGCTCGATCTCATGAATCGTGAGACCATGACCTGAGCCAAAATCAAGAGCCAGACGATAAACTGACTGAGTCACTCAGGTGCCCCTTCCTTGTGATTTTCTTAATAACATTTGCTTTTCTCTAGCTTACCTTATTGTAAGAATATATAATACACAGAACACACAAAATATGTGTAGGGTTAGGGTTCAGGTTAGGGTTAATCAATTGCTTATGTTACCAGTAATGTTTCCAGCCAATAGGAGGCTATCAGTAGTTAAGTTTTGAGGAAGTCAAAAATCATATGCAGATTTCTTCACTGCACAGGGGGTCAGCATCCCTAAGCCCTGTATTGCTCAGTGATCAACTATAGAGAGAAATAATTCTAATTTGATACTTACTTAAGTGGTAGCCTTTACACAAAAGAAAAATAATAGACCCAATAGTACTTCTCACCTCATACAAGGTAACAGGCAAATTAAGTTTAATCAATATTGAGAGAAACCAAAAGTAAATAAGATAAATAAATGTTACACCATAGAATAAATTTATGGTTTGTTATCATAGTGTTTATTAAATAATAAAAGAAATTGGCAATGTAAATGTTCATTAATAAAATACTGGGTGTAAGCAATCACTTAAATATGTAAACAAATAAAAAAGCTTTCATTGATATTCAGTGGGTATTTTTAGAGCTTGTTTCTGTCTCTTACAGCATTTATATCTATTGCTTTGCTCATAACAGTGAGCATCCAATCTGTAATTTTCCTAAAGCACTAAATATTTTTAAAAAGCAAAACCAGATTTAATTATGCTTATTATACTGAACTTATTGAAGTAAGATCATCTGTATACAATTTAAAGTATATGACAGGAAAGAAGCAGAATTGTTCTTAATTCTTATTAAATAGAAAGTTCCATTTCCTTTCAGTTATTTTACAACTGGAAGTTGGTACCTCTTAACCTCCTTTATCTGTTTCACCAGTCCCCTCCACCCACCACCCCTCTGGCAACCACCAGTTTGTTCTATTTGGTCTGGGTTTTTTTATTGTTTGTTTGTTCATTTTAATTGACACATATTTTGTGTGTTATATGTATTATATACTGTATTACAGTAAAGCTAGCTAGAGGAAGGAAAACGGTAAAAAAATCACAAGAAAATATATTCACAATACTGTATCAGAAAAAAATATCAGCATATAAGTGGACCACACTGTTCAACAAAGGGCCCACTATACTTAAATTTGAGTTAAATCTGGCTAACATTCCTGTTGGACCAATTTTCCTTTGGTCCCATTAGGCAGAGAAAAGAAGAGGTTTCAGGAGAAGTAGAGAATTTACAAGAGGACATTTTTAGCGAGAACAAAAATGTGAAAATGACCCTCAAGTATGATTTTAATCCTGGAATAATTCAAATACTTCTTTTTGGAAATTGCATGCTTTGTAACAAATCATGTTTCAACTCAGAGTACTTGCTTCAGAAGTCGTTGGCACCTGAGTACCTTTTAGCTTATTTGTTCTAATGCATTAATATAGTTTCCAATTTACACAGCATGTTGCAAACGCTTTTCATTTGTCTGTGAACTTAGCCTCTTGTTCCTTCATAGTTCTTTCAGGTCACCATTTGCTGGCCCTGGTCCTTTAATTTTCTATTTTGCTTTTAGAGTTATTGCCAGGGTGCCTGGGTGACTCAATGTGTAGGCATTGACTCTTGATTTCAGCTCAGGTCGTGATCTCACAGTTCATGGGATCAACCCCCGCATCAGGCTCTGTGCTGGCAGTGTGGATCCCACTTGGGATTCTTTCTCCCTCTCTCTCTGTCCTCCCTCTCTTTCTTTCTCAAAATAAACAAACATTAAAAAAATATTTAGAGTTATTCCCTTCCCCAGTATAAAGTCTTTTACAGATCCATGTGTTTGGTATATAACTTCTTGGATTCACCCAATGGCTCCTAACAATATGGTTCGTTTTGGGCAGATTATTTAACTCGCCTCTGTTTATTCAAGTATAGAACGGGGAAACTCATCAAACTTTTTCATGAGCTGTTAGGAGAGTGAAATGAGACAATACAATACACAACAATGTTCAGGGGAAAGTTACATGAATATCAAACTGCATTTGTTCAATGAGTGTTAGGTATAGTCAGGAATATGCTATTATCAGGAATAGCTAATATTATATCTATTATTAAGGTGTTATGAATCGATTGGGGACAAGGCTGAAAATATGGGGAAATTGAGGAAAGTTTAAAGGGAGAGTATTTAGATAGATAAAAGAGCTTAAAGGAAACTCACAAGGATACTGAAGCACACTGGGCCACCCACAGCATAAACAGGACTGACAAGAGGTATGGCCTTTGGAAGAAAAAAAACAGCAGGAATCTAACCACAGCTTAGCAGAAAGAGGACCCATGAAATCATAGCTGACCTCACTCTTCCACTATGACCACAGATTGGTTATCTCACAGGCTGAACCCAACTGGAAGTCAGACTACTAAGGAGACAAGTTGATGAAGGCTACAAAAGTCAGCCTCCCAAGGCACCCAGCAGGTGTGCAGTGGGAAGGCATGATCTTGAGGTGATAAAGGAAGCTATCTGCTCTCTCCTTGATTTGGTCTTCCAACACCCACCCCTCATGATCTTCCCAAAGAAAAACATATGCCCCCAACAGAGGGAACCTACAAGTTCTCTACAGCAATCGTCATGAGCAATGTTCATTTGGACATAATCCCCCTTAAAACCTCAAACTTTGGGGCACCCGGGTGGCTCCATCAGTTAAGTGCCAGCTCTTGGTTTTGGCTCAGGTCACAGTCTCACAGTTTGTGAGTTGGAGCCCCACGTTGGGCTCCACAGCTGGCAGCACAAAGCATGCTTGGGATTCTCTCTGTCTCCCTCTCTCCATGCACCTCCCCCACTTATGCCATCTCTGTCTCTCTCAAATAAAGAAACTTTAAAAAGAAAAAAACAAAACAAAACAAAAGCCTCTCAAACTATAGTCACCTCCAGTTTTATTCACAAAATGCCGGGGATTAAAGAGGAAAGAACAAATACAGAACATTGCTAAATGTTTTACTGCAGGTTGTGGTGTTTACATGGACAGTTCCATTAAGTGTTCCCAGTAGCTCAACTTCCCCAGGTTCAGTCTGTGATTTTCCCATTTCATTCTGCCATCAAAAGTATTTGTCTGGGTACTTGGCTGGCTCAGTCGGTAGAGCACTCAACTGACTCTTCGTCTCAGAGTCATGAGTTCAAGCCCCATGTTGGGCATAGAGCTCACTTACAGAAAAAAAATAACTTGAATAAAAAGAGTAAAGTGAATCTTTTTTGTGCAAGTATTTGTCATGTACATATGATCAATTTATGATATGGTTTTATAATTATACAAAGGTTAGATCCTTAGACTCACAAATCTATCCTTATATATTAACGGTGCATAAGTAAGATGGCGACTACATTAAGAGATTCTGCATTAATGAAAAGAACTGAGTTTTTGAGGTGGTGATTTTTAGTGCTGTACAAGTCCAGAAGTGATTTGAGGACAAAAATTGTTTCTGATGCTTCCCAAATTAGGCCTTAGGAAGCCAACTGTGCTTTCTGTTTAAGAAGAGCTGTTGAGAAACACTCAAAGAGATACCAGGTTTTAATTTTATTGGAAAGGTAACATACTTGGTGTTGTCTTTGTAAGTAATTCACCATCACAAACCCCCTAATGAACGCTCTGTGACAGAGGTAGAAAACTCCTTAAAAGTATACCTTTTTTTCTATCGTGCTGAAAACTGTAACTTCCATCCTTCACAGTGTCTGACACACTAGAGGCCTCTCAGTAAATATTTGTTGAGAATAGAGACAGGATAAGTGAACAAAAATGATGAAAGAGAGCAAAGGTACATAATAGGAAGTGACCATTACAGCACCCAGATTTCTGACTCCAAGCGTTGAAGCACAAATATTTTTATTTCTGGACCAAACAAAATGCGTCCGTGCACCAAATCTGTTGTTGATAGAAATGTGACTTTAGCAGTGGGACCAATACCCCTCACGTGGAGCGATCATTGGGAAAACTACATGATAATTCAAACCTCAATTCCCTCAACCGTAAATTGAGAAGATACAGTGCCTACATTATAGAGTCGTTGACAGGGTTAAATAAGATCTAACTCCTGGCAATTAGTGTTCAATAACGGTAAGAACACGAAAACCACTATTATGGATCATAGCTAATATTTATTGGGTATTTGTTATGTTTCAGTTGCTGTTTTGTTATTTTACATACATCAGTTTAAACTGAACAGGCAAGGGAGCCTGGGCAGCTCAGTCGGTTAAGTGTCTGACTCTTGGTTTCCGCTCAGGTCATGATCTCATGGTTTGTGAGTTCAAGCCCTGCTTTAGGCTCTGTGCTGATGATGCGGAACCTGCTTAGGATTCTCTCTCTCTCCCTCTCTCTCTGCCCCTCCTCTGCTTGTGCACATGCTCTCTCTCTCTCTCTCTCTCTCTCTCTGAAAATAAATAAATAAATAAACTTAACAAAAATATTTACTTTACACTTAACAGACAGTATGTGGCCCCAGGTTAAAAACTTAGACGCCTTACCACTGTACTCATTAAATAAAAATGGTTGTCTGGACTAGAACTCCTTCCTCTAAACCAGTCTAGGTAATATTCACATCTCATAACATCACATCTCCCTAGCTGGGGTATGGGGAAGTGAGTGGTTCCTGGACTTTTCCTGAAAATTCCCTTGATTTGGAAAATACACTTAATAGATTGTCATTTGTGGCAGCAAATGACAGAAAATTCCTTGACCTCCCTCTGGCCTTCAAGCCAACCACAAAATCTTCAAGTACAACTGAACAAAGGCAAAGGGAAAGAAACGGAGGGGTGGGGGTGGCGGGAATCAGGTTTCCTGCTTCAGTGGTGTCTCCCCAGAGAGTCTTGCCAACTGGTAAGATGCTACTTTTTCATCTCTCTGGGGCTGACTGCTGAGCCAGCTGGGTTCCCTCATTCTAGAATATCTGATGGAGATTTAGGCTTGACACTGTGGTTGCCTTTGTTTTTCTGAGGAGGACACTTAAGTATTGGGGGATTTTTTATGTGAGACAATTAGGAGCCTAGAACACCATTAGCTAGACAGAGGAGCAAAGCCCTTTCCTGGCAGAAATGTAGACTGCAGAAGATGTTTATTGCCAGCCTCTGACTCTAATAAGATGCTTCAGGCAGCTTTGCCCTGCAATTGAGATGAAGCGCACACACAGCCCAATTAGAAGCAAATGACTGTAGTCTTTAGTGATGAACGGGAATTCCAAGATGTAAACAGAAATACAAGATTGATTCTAATGTTTTGAGAGGAATTTTTATCACGGTATTACAGTTTTCAAAGCAAAAGTGTCAATAAAAATGCCGTACATTAGCTCAGGAATTTGTTAAAAAAAATTTAACATTTATTCATTTTTGAGAGAGAGAAAGAGACCTAGCACGAGCAGGGTAGAGACAGAGAGAGAGGGAGACACAGAATCTGAAGCAGGCTCCACGCTCTGAGCTGTCAGCACAGAGCTAGATGTGGGGCCAGAACCCATGAACTGCAAGATCATGACCTGAGCCGAAGTCGGATGCTTCGCCGACCGAGCCACCCAGGCGCCCTATTAAATCTATTTATGGCAAAAATAATTGGTTAAAACATCAAGCTATTTCAAGTTTCAGAAGTTTCCTTAAACTATCATCCAATTCTTCTCCTCAGACTACATCGTAGAAATAATCTGTAATGTATGTGAATTTTATACATTAATTTTAAAATCAATGAGAAGTCAAGAAACCTAACTACAGGTGCTTAACCGTATGTGATAGAATACTAAAACCTCCCTCGCAACTGTTGTCAGGATTCAGTGAGATAACACTTACCAAATAGTTATTGAGCTCACTCTGTCAGCCACCATTTTAAGCCCTTGGGAAAGATCTGTGAACAAATGTATTCCCCGTTCTTGATAAACTTACATTTCGGGTGGGGGCTGGAAGGCAATTACAAAATGTAAATAGAGGTAAGTAAATTATTTAACATGGTAGAGGTTGGTGAATAAACATTGAGCAGGATAAGAGGTAATGGGGAATGTCTGAGGTAGGTTGAAGAGGGGAGTTCAGTTTTTAATAGTCACAGACCCCTTTGAAAATGTGACATTTGAGCCAAGCAGATTTAATAAGGTCAGAGAGTTAGCAATGAAGATATCTGGGGGAAGAGCATTCTGGGTGAAAAAAACAACCAGTACTTAGAGTCTAAGTTCCAAACATGCTCTGGTTGTTTCGGAAACAGCATGGAGGCCAAGGTATTTGGAAACAAGGGAGAAAGACAGAAGCAGGAGGAGACAGATTCAAAGGATGAACAGCGAGTGAGATCCCACAGACTCCAAAGGCCATTGAAAGGCCTTTGATTTTACTCCCAGTGAAATAGGAAACAATCAGAAGGTTTTAGCAGAGCGAAGGCATGATCTGAGTTAGTATTTAAAAGTGATCCTTCTGATTATTGTGTTGAGAAAAGACAGGACAGGCTGGGCAGAAGCAGGGGACATGTGGAAAACTAGTGTAGTAACTCAAGCAAGGGATGATGAGGTCCAGTCCAAGGTGGTGATATACAGACAAAACTGAAAATGAAGAGCCTGGCTTGAAATTCAGTATCAGCTCTTACTATCATTTGAAGGAAACGGCTGATACGATGACATCTCCCACTATTGTCTTTCCCAGAAAGGCCGGTACAGTTTGTGAATAACTGGAGACATTTATTTACTCAACCGCAAAATTCCTCTTCCCCTCTGAGATTTAGTTCAGTTCAATTCTGAATCTAATCAAAGTAAATGGTGTTTAGATTTTTTTTCTCCCCTCTAACAACTTTATGATCACTAGCTTTTATGACTCCCTCATAAATCTGCCAATCTGGGAGTCTGTTTTATATGGTATTTTGGCTCTGGACCATTGAAAATAATGGTTTAACTCCCATCCATATTTTTGGCCTCAATTACATATTTCTGTATCTGTTTCCATCCCTTCCTATACACAATTTGCTTTTTAATCATTCTTTTCTCAACCATGAGTTTCAACTATTTTCATTCATTCATCACTCAAGTATCTTCACTTTAAAGTGGTAAAAATATATTGGACAGATGCAGTCTCTAAACTAATTATAGCCCTAACTTAAGGCATAGATAAGGTGAAACTAGTAAGCAGTTAATGCCAGCTAACACATGTTAAAATGTGACTTTAAGGAAGATTTTTAGAAATTGAAATGCATGTACCACTTTATACAAATATGTTTAACAGATGTATGAAACAAAACTAATTATTAAAATTTCCTTTCTGGGAAAAGTTATTTGTGGCCAACTTTAAAAGGCAAGGACTTTGTCCTGGGCAGGTATTAGCAGCTTAATAAATCTGAATAAATTATATCCACATCTTTGAATTTAATACATTTTCCAGAGAGCCAAAAAGATGTAATTCTACGTCCTGAATTCAAGCTCATTCATTCATTCATTCATTCAACACCTAATATTTGTTGAACACTTATTATGTTTCAGGTACTCTGGCAGCACTAACAATAAAATGTTGAACAAGCACTGAACTAATTTCTGCTTTCATGGAGCTTATAGTCTAATGGAGGTGCCTGGGTGGACATTAACAAAATCACATTAATGAACAGGCCATGACAAGGGGAGGAAAATGTTTTCAGATGAAAAGAACAAATCACCATTCTATAACAACAAGCTTCATAGATAAAAAGAAAGCAAATATTGTGTCTATTCTTATCAAATGGAACTCTGTTGTGGAGGTTGATTTACAAATATTTAAGAGGCTAAAAATGGGGGACCATTGAAGGTATCCTTGGAAGTCCAACAGTTATGGTATCAATCATTTCCCAAGTAAGAGACACCACTTGCTTGTACTGGTAGTTTTCTTCCCACAAGAAAATACTGTGATAAGAGCTAACTCTACATTAACATCTATTCTATTTGTAGGTTTCCATACCACTGTGCCCATTTTCATCACCATTTGATAAGCTTTCTACTGGTGGAAACCTGTGAGAATCCCTCAGATTTCTGTTATCTTTTTCCCCAGTAGGCAAAATATTCAAGGAAGTTAAAATGTGCTCACTTCTGCCCAAAATAGAGTTGGCAAAACACATGTCCTTGTGTTTGAGTGCCTACTATATGATGGGCGATGTGCTAAAGACTGAGGGTACAGCATAACTGAGGAAAAGGAATTGGGTGGCTTAGAGAAATAAAGGCACATCCCTAGGGACTCACACTTGGGAAGAAGCAGACCAGAAGTTCAAATCTAAGTGTTTTGACTCTAAAGCTCATGGATGTTCCATATTTAGCCTGATACCTTTGTAACGAAAAGAACCATCCTTTTCTTTCCAGATTTTAAATATCTGTGAGGAACCTCTACTCTGATTTTAAACCAAACAAACAAGAAACAAGCTAATAGGACACATAGGATGTACACCCTAAAGGGCACAGTCTCTTTTATCCTAAAAACAACATGCAGACAAGTGACAGAAGCTTGTTTCAAAAATCCTTCTGCTCCCACAGTGCTTCAAGGAACACAAGAGAAGGAAGAATAGTTTGACTCAGGAAGACCTCAAATAAAAATAAGAAAACCACCCAATGTCCTGGCAATGTCGTCCATTTATCATTTCTGTTCACCTGTGTGTTATTTTCTTTTCTTTGGAAAACAAGCTTTTTCTTTAGTACTCCCATGATTAAACATGGCCACCCCACTACTTCTGAATTTGCAAATTCTGTTTTCTAGTAACCATCATAGACCAATTAGCGTCGCTCATTAAACTTTCAAAATTACATGGGAGACAACCTGATTAGCCTGGTCTTGGCCAAGGGTCCACTTCAATCCAGGCAGCTGCAGCTGGGGAGGGGAAAACATAATAGGCCGTGACTAATAGGACCCAACTTCTATAGGGGCAAGAATCAGAGAAGAAAATAAAGGGCGGAGGGGATAAGAGATGGACAGAGACTCCAATAAGTGGCCACATGTCGCATAGCTTAAAAGTTTTAAAATGTATGAAATAAAAATGAAACAAGAGAGCAGCATGTCATTAAACTGTGTTCTCAATTAAAATGGAGACAGGCATTCCTGGGTGAAATAGGTCAAATAGAATGAAAGTGAAAATTTGACTCAAAAAGGAAGTTGAGATGTTGTGATCAAGGTTTCTGATGAAGAAGGACATGTATAACAAGATGCAGTGGGTGTTCATGATGCAGGGAGGAAACTAAAGTGAGGACATTAGTAATGATTAAGGAAAAAAAGGGGGGTTCATTATAGAAATAATGCCAGATATGTTTTCAAGATAAAATTATGGCAGATATTAAAGGCCCTAGGGAAAACTTCAAGTCTTACAGTTAAGAAATGGAAATTGTTGGAAAACAATTTGACAATAAATTTCATACTTAAAAAAAAGAAAAAGAAATGGAGATGTAAGTTTTCAACTGGAATTATACAGCGCATGCAAATAAAATTTAAAAAAATTTAAAAAAAAAGATTAATCTGGGAAAAGTGACCCGATGGTGGAGGTACTCTCATAGCACTGGAGTCCACAGGGTGCAAAATTTCAATGTTGGAAACATCAGGGCAAGGAAAAAAAAAAAAGTCATCGGAAACTATGTGTAACCCAAGCTTGAAATGAAGCACTATTTGTTAGAGTTATGATCCATTTAAGTGACCATATCATTAAATGGTAAATTGATAACTGAGTTTAGACACAGATTGTGGAAAAATAAATGAGGGAACAAGGAGATCACTGGAATTTTCAAAAAAATTTTTCAAGTCATGGGTTTTTTGTTTTGTTTTTAAAGGCAGAACTTCTGCATAATGTATCTTCCATAAGCCAAAACGTCTATCAAGTTTACCTGAGATTAGGTTGGTGTATAATTATGAGCTAGTTTGTATATAATTAAGAGAATCGGTTTATCAGCTGTTTAGTCTCAGAAACACACATTTTAAGATACTGAAATTCTTAGGTTCTTTTCCTTGAGGTCAATTTTTTTTCTGCTTATTTGCTCTTAAACCAAAATCTCCCAGCAACTATTTGGAAGGTAGAGGCTGTGGAACACTGGTCTACACTCCAAGAAGAAACATGTCTGGAGAATTAACTCCAAACACTCTGAAATAGGGATAGACAGGCCACTGAATGCAATATACTGTGTTACTGTAATATACGCCCTGTTCTAATTTACACAAATCCTATGTCCAGGATCTTTTTCACAGAAACAACTCTTTCCACTTTAGATGATACCTGGAATGTCCCTCTGCAAAGAAAATTCTCCTGTATTATCCTCTCCAATGAAGTCATTATTTCCCCCACCATCTATTTGGGAGAGAAAAGGTATGCCCAGGTGGGTTCCAACCCAACCATCTTTCCTCTTGTGAAGTCTACAGCAGCTGTTAAAATATCCTTTAACCATTTGATTATTATGAAGCACCAGGTTCCAAGACCCATTTTCACCTTCCTTCATCGTCTCAGCAATTAGCTCATCTTTTTCTTTGGTGCCAAGTCCCTCAAGATTATCTGTAGATAAACTTTGAGAGTCATGGCCATGTGTGGTACCTGAAACACATAGCTCCATAACTCAGCTTTGGACCCTTCTAGTTGTACTTTAAGCAGTAATACAGTATGATAGTTAATGCTATAGACAATAACACCAGACTTCCTGCTTTAGAATCTTGGTGGTCTTTTTTTAATCACTTATTAAGATACCATTGGTATAAAATGAACCATACTTTTTTTTTTTAACGTTTATTTATTTATTTATTTTTTAACGTTTATTTATTTTTGAGACAGAGAGAGACAGAGCATGAACGGGGGAGGGGCAGAGAGAGAGGGAGACACAGAATCGGAAGCAGGCTCCAGGCTCTGAGCCATCAGCCCAGAGCCTGACGCGGCTGAGCCATCAGCCCAGAGCCTGACGCGGGGCTCGAACTCACGGACTCACAGACCGTGAGATCGTGACCTGGGCTGAAGTCGGACGTTTAACCGACTGAGCCACCCAGGCGCCCCTGAACCATGCTTTTAAATGTGTGTAATTTAGTGAGCTTGGACATTTGCAAAGACCTGTGACACCATCACTAAACTCAAGGTAATAGACATATATCCAACACCTCCCAGAGTTTCCTGGTATCCGTGCACGTGTGCATTTGTGTGTGTGCGTGTGCGTGCATTGAACGCTTAATAGGAGATCTACATCTGTAGATGATATTACAGAACTGAATAAGTTATTACAGCAGTTTTCAAAGTTTGGTTTGCAGACTCCTGGCCATTCCCAAGACTCCTTCATGAGGTCCAAGAGACCCCAACATTTTCATGCTAATACTAAGAGGTTACTTGTTTTTCACTAATGGTGAAGAAGTCTTGTCAGGTAAAGCTGTTGATGCTTCAACACAAATTAGGCAGAGGCACTAAATGGTACTTGGAGTCGTTGTTATTTTCACAAACATACATGCACTGCGTTAAAAAAAAAATGACAGTTTCACTTAGGAACATTCTTTAGAAAGCAGTAAAATTTGTTAATTTTATTAAATTATCAGGAGTATACCTATTTTTTGGATTTCTTAAAATTTATTTTGAGAGACAGAGAGAGAACACAAGTTGGGAAGGGGCAGAGAGAGAGAGAGAAGGAATCCTAAGCAGGCTCTGCACGGTCAGCATAGAGCCCAATGTGAGGCTCGATCTTATGAACCATGAGATCAAGACCTGAGCTGAAATCAAGAATTGGATGCTTAACCTACTGAGCCACCCAGGCACCCCAGCCATGTACATATTTTAATTATTTTGTGTGATGGAACAGGAAACCATCCTAAAACACTTCAGCTGCCTACTGATGTACAGTGGCTGTCTTGTGCTTATGCAATTGAGTGATGAGTTGAACTTGCTTCTTTTTTTCACGGAACACTATTTTTACTTGAAAGAACAATTGACAGACAACTATGGTTATTCAGACTTTGGTATTTGGATTTTTTTTTTTTTTTTTTTTTTTTGAAAATGAACAAAGTAAGCCTGTCAGTTCAAGGAATTAAATTGGCAGTAGTTGCTGCCAGGGATAAAATCTGAACTTTCTTTTTAAAAAAAGGTTTTTTTTAATGTTTATTTATTTTTGAGAGAGAGAGACAGAGCACGAGTGGGGGCAGAGAGAGAGGGAGACACAGAATCTGAAGCAGGTTCCAGGCTCTGAGCTGTCAGCACAGAGCCCGGCCTGGGGCTCAAACCCACGAATCGTGAAATCATGCCCTGAGCTGAAGACAGACACTTAACCAACTGAGCCATCCAGTCACCTCTAAAATTTGAACTTTCATGAGAAAATTGGAATTGTGCAAACCTTATTTATATTGGCCGCTGTGAGTTTTGCTGCCTAACAATATTTAAGACACTTGTGGATTTTGATGGCAACATTAACAATGTTTTTATATTATGGAATAAAATGTATCAATATTTAGAACGTGTAACTCTATGAACTAATATTTTCCAAATGATCAATGCAGGATGATACAAAACTACGCAAAAATAAAAGACACATTTAAAGGGCAGGATAGACCAATGGATCTTAACGTAACAGAAGACAAATGTTCACTGATAGGGTTTCAGATTTTATGTTGTACATAATTAAGAAATTGCCACTTGCTCCATACTGGTAGGGTATCAAAGAATATTCCCAATTATCTCAAAGGGCTATTAAAATTATTCTTCCCTTTATGATCACACAGTGGTTTTCTTCATATACTTCCACCAAAACATATCACAACAGATTGACCACAGAAGGAGGTATAAGAATACAGATATTTTCAATTAACTCAGTACAGAGATTAAAAAAAAAATGGTAAGGGGAGCCTGGGTGGCTCAGTTGGTTAAGTGTCCAACTCTGCATTTCAGCTCAGGTCATGATCTCATGGTTCGTGAGTTCAAGCCCTGCTTCAGGCTCTGCACTCAGTGAGGAGCCTGCTTGGGATTCTCTCTCTCCCTCTCTGTCTATTCTTCCTCCACTTGTGTGCTCTCTCAGAATAAATAAATAACCCCCCAAAAAAGATAAAACAATGCCCCTCTTCTCACTGTTTGGAAAATACAGATTTTCATAAATATATTCACATAAAATGAGTTTTCATTACACTGTTGTTTTTTTTTTTTTTTTTTTTACAATATTTTGATCATTTAGAAGGTATGGGGAATAGGTCAATATTGCTAAGGCCTATTAAGGCATTGAGGAGAAAACTGTCAAGCTCAGATTAGCTAATTACCAACTTACAGCCTCATGTGAAAGTTGAAAAACCTCTATGTCGATGTTTAAAGAAACCCTCCTTTCTGCAGCTGAGGAGAAAATGAAATTGAAGATGGGGTCAAGGATTTTATTTAAGAGAAGGAAAACTTGGAAGAGACCCTAGCCAGTCTAATCAAGTCTCCTGCAGCAAAGCCAGCACCCTGAAGGGAAAACACCAGAACCCTGAAATTTGGGAAGGGCTACCTAGATAGATGCATTCAATTACATTGCATCCCCAGAGGCTGAATCCCATAGCCTGCTTGGACCGGTGGCTCCCTGCCTCTTACTAGGGAATGGCCACCATCGGCTTACCTGAAGCTGAAACTTCCTCACCTCAAGATTCACCCACCCTCCCTTCCCTGGCAGTGTGACCTAGGACCAAACACAGGCATGGCTCAACTAAAAAGTGTGGGTCCTGGTAACAAAGGAGGGGTTACACAGACTGAGCTGCAGAGTCTATTAATGCATACTGTTACAAATGGGAAAACAGGTCTGGAGGCTCACTTCAGTGTTAGCTCAAGAAAGAAGAAAGACAGAATATTAAACTGATTAGGAAAGAGTGTGTGGACAGGATGTACTCCCATAATCCAGGATCTAATGCCTTGGCAAGGGCCGCTGAAGCCAGTGTCCCCAGTTTTTTGTTTGTTTGTTTAATGTTTATTTTGTTTTTGAGAGAGAGAGAGAGAGAGAGAGAGAGAGACAGAGTGTCAACAGGGGAGGGGCAGAGAGAGGGAGACACAGAATCCGAAGCAGGCTCCAGGCCCTGAGCTGTCAGCACAGAGCCTGATGCAAGGCTCGAACCCACGAACTGTGAGATTATGACCTGAGCCGAAGTCGGACTCCCAACTGACTGAGCCACCCAGGCGCCCCATTGCTAGTTTTAATATACAGCTGAAAAAGCCCCTGGAAGCTTAGGAGAAAAATAAGTGACTGAAACTAAATGGTAGAGTCCAGAAACTCTTAGCAATGCGTCGGAGGGAACAAAGGACTCAGGAAAATGGGCATATCAACTTAGATCTACTACATGAGACACAGAATCCTAACCATGTTCCTCAGGAACTCAGGGAACAGTCCTTACATATGTCTGGGTATGAGCATTAAGATGTGTTATTATTCTGGATAACAGGCATGCTGATGTTGGGGAAAAATGCTTCCAAAACATTGCAGATTTTTATATAGTTAATATGGAAGCTATATAAAGAGCCAAAAACATAAGAGGTTTAAAATAATATTTGTGATCGAAGGGAAACACTGTATTATTTCAGTTTGCCTCAGTTGATTTTTGCATCTGCAAATTTTATACAATTGGATACTGTAATTACAGATTTACGGTCCACTTTTAATATAGTAGCCTGCATTTTATTATGTAACATAGTCTTAACAACCTATGTTATTAATAACAATATTATAATTGTTATTATAATTTTAATAATAACAATATTCCAGTACCTAGGCTACAGGATTTATTTAATCACTGTAGTTTCTTTCCTCATTCATCTACATTGAACATTTCTTTTATCATGCCGTTGGACATATTTATACACTTTTCTTCTGTAAGAGTACGTATTTTTGTATCTCATCAGATCCTCAACCACAATTGTTAATCATTATTTATCTTTTTAAAGTTTTACTAATTTGAGAGAAGAATTGTGATGTGTTGTGAAATACCATTTACGTGCGAGCTTAACATTTCTAAAATTCATTTTTTACAGAGAAAAAAATCTCTCTACAGAGAATGAATCTCTCACATCCTTCCTCTTACTATCCACTGAATGTTTCTGTTATTAAGTTGTTTGGACTCTATATTCATTGTGGATATTTCTCATTTCCCTATATGTAGAAAAAAAAAATCTCACTTATTGGCCATTTCAGGGGATCCATCCTTTCCTTTTAGTGTAGAAAGTCATCCCTGTTTCAATACTTTGATAGACATTTTATTTATTTTAAGAAATATTTAATTATTTAAGTTTTCAGGTCTTATCATTTTAACCTTGTCTGGGTATGCAGTATAATATCTCCACTTATTTTTCCCCCCACATTAATTTTCCTAGAATGTTGTGTAAAATAATCTTTGTCTTTTCAGATATCTGACATTTCCTTTATCATATATATTCTTCCACATTGTGAAATTGATTTAAAACAGATATTCAGGGGTGCCTGGGTGGCCCAGTAGGTTAAGTGTCTGACTTTGGCTCAGGTCACGATCTCACAGTTCATGAGTTCGAGCCTCATGTCGGGCTCTGTGCTGACAGTGTGGAGCCTGGAGCCTACTTCAAATTCTGTCTCCCTTTCCCTCTGCTCCTCCCCTGGTCTTGCTCTATCTCTGTCTCTCAAAAAAAAAAAACCAACAAAAATTCAGCTGTTCAAGAGAGTAAAATGAAAGAAAGAAAAGGAAAGAAAGAAAACAGATACTCATTCACGCATACTAAGTTTTTCATGATACTCTCTTGAACAGCTGAATTTTTGTTGGCACAATTAAAGGCATTGAAGACTGAGACCAATTCTTAGCCATATTTATAGCAGTTGCTACTACAACACTGAAATTTCTCAGGGTCTTTAACACTTCACGAAGTTAGCTTGTTTTACCTAGTTTTCCTTGGGCACCACATTTTCTTTGAGTGAAACTGGTATTCACACTAATACCTCTCTTTTAAATACTCAGGATTCAAAACTCTTCTATGTTTCGATACATATGTGCTTTTCCTTTGGCCTGACTCAATGTTATGCTTCTCACTTACACTCACCCACTCAACTTAGCTCTCAATGTAATAGACATTGCCCTTGCAGCATGTGTGTTCAGATGCAGCAAAATTATTCATAGATCTAGATTAGGTAGAATGGGATTATTGGTATCAATCAAGTCCTTCCACGGATGACACCTGCAGAAACTATGTAACATTTCACAACAACAACAGAAAACCTCTTTCCCACTTCAGGAAGCAAAAAGAAAAAAAAAATGCAGAAAGGACCTGAACATTCAAGATGCTGGGAGAGAATATGCATTGAAGTGAGTCAGACATTCCTGGCTACTTTTCTATCTGAGGCTCATCCCTAAAGAGCTGAGGGGCTAGGACAAAAAACAGGAGTGGCTTAAAACTTTCAACAGTATTACAGTAAGAGCCAAATAGCAGAACTCGGGCTACCCAAGGCAGCAAAGGCCCTGAGGGGCCAGAGAAAGGGCACACAGAGATCAGAGTCCAACATTATGAGTTGATATTCTCCATAGACCTTTGTTAATACTAAAGGTGTGCAGCGGGTGGGGGAGACCTTGAGAAATCAAGCATAACGTGGCAGCAGGTAACTGGCAACAAACTATTGGCAGTATCATGGTATATAGAAATAATAATTTCAGAGGAGATCCCTCAAGGTTTACATATCAGGAGAATGAGTGCTCTGGAAACAGACCAACTCACCTTTCATAAATGCTATGTCATAGGCTGCCATGAGAAAATTAAATATTTTCTATGGAAAGATATTATCTTCCAAAGCCTCAATAATTATTCATATACAATAGCTGATATTCAATAAAAAAATCAAGAGACATGTCATAAAACAGGACCATTAAAAAAAAAAAAGGAGAGAGAGAAAATAGATAGAGATTTGGAGGTGATCCAGTCATTGAGGTTTTCAGATGGAAGATTTATGATGATAATATATTCAGAAAGCATGAGGGCAGACTAGGCAATTTTAAAAAGCAGATGAAACTTATTTCAAAAGTTAAATGGTGGGGCATCTGGGTGGTTCAGTTGATTAAGCATCCAACTCTTGATTTTGACTCTGGTCATGATCGCATGGTCATGAGACTGAGTGGTGTGTTGGGCTCCATGCTTGGGATTCTCTCTGTCCCTCTCTCTGCCCATCTGCCTCTCTCTCACCATCTCTCCTTCTCAAATAAAATAAAATAAAAATAAAATGGAAGATCCTGCCATAAAGAAAAAAAAGCGTAAGTTAAATTAAGAACTCAATGGATTGCTAATGAAATAGAACAGAAAGAGAATGATTTGATTATAAGGTAGGTAAAATATCAGACTAAAACCCAGAAACGAAACATAGAAAAGGATATAGGAGATACATGGAACATGGTGGAAAGTCTAAAATACACATAATTTGATTCCTAGGACAACAGGTGAAGGAGGATGGGTCAGAAGCAATATTTGAAGGAATACTGACCAACAATTTTCCAAAAATGATTAATACATTAACCCATAGATTCAAACATTTGACAAACCCAAACAAGCTAGATAAGAAAAAAAATTACACACAGGCACATCAAATGAAAGAAGGAGATACAGTAAGTCTGTGGTTTTATTTTTCAACCAAAAAGACAGCTTCTGGAAGACGCTTTCCCCCAAAATTAACCTATAATTCTAAATTGAGCAAACTTTTTCAAAAGAAGGTGAAATAAAGGTATTTTCAGGGGAAAAAAATACCAAGGTAATTTACCACCAACATTAAAGTGAATATTAGGGGTGTTCTTTGAAGGAACATTAGCTGGAAACACTGAATAAAGAACAAAAGAGTTATTACATGAATAAGTCTGAATATTGACTTTAACAGTAATGCCATATAGGAGCTAAATGTATATAAAATATAAATATCCAAGGAAGGGGTGCCTGGGTGGCTCAGTTGGTTAAGTGTCTGGCTCTTGATTTCGGCTCGGATCATGATCTCACAGTTTGCAAGATGAAGCCCCATGTCAGGCTCTGTGCTGATGGTGCGGAGCCTGCTTGGGATTCTCTCTCTCTCTCTCTCTCTCAAAAATAAGTAAACATTAAAAAAAAGTATCTGAAAAGTAGAAGAAAAGATGGATGTGGGGAGCAAATGAAGTCAGTATTCTGAAGTTCTTGCAATGTCCAGGTAGTGATAATAGCACTCCCTCAGTTATTATGGGATGTTGTACTCTGAACATTAACAGACTAGTAACATATTGTACAATTAACAAGCTAATAGGCAAGGAAAAGAAACTATTGGACCCTTCCAAAGAATAAGGGAAAACATGGGAAATATACAAATTAATAATAATAATAATAATATATAAATATAAGCAATAATAAACATATAAAATACTCCAACTAGAAATATATTAAAAACAATATCCTATAACAATGGAAATGAAAAACCTATGATAAAGAGAAAATTATATAAACATAATGTTGAAGAAAGATGCCTGACCCAAAAGATTTCATCTGTGTAGGATTTTTTAGAAAACAAGCAAAATTAATCTATGAGCTACAAATTAAAATGATGGCTATCTTTGTGTGGAAGAAATTCTAGAAATGCCATCAGAGAATTTCTGGGGCACCATTATGTTCAACATTTTGATCCGGCCTCACCTTATAAAATTGAATTAAACTGCATACTTGTGATTTGTATGATTTTCTAAAACTCTTCGATACTATAATTAGACAAAAGGCCTCACGTAAAAAGTGATTGGTGGTGAATCTCTAAGTATTTCAAATTCTTGGAGTATTGCTCAAAATACTGAGAATCCATGTTGTAAATAGTATCTCTTAGCAGCAACATCCATTTTGATTTCTTGCTTATTTATCCTTTCACCTATAACAAGTCTATGAAATGGTTTATTATCTATTAGACCAGTCCTACCTTAAAGCTTTTTAATTTTGAAAAGTATCATAGCTAAGGGAAAACATATTTACATACATTTTAAAAGCTGGTAACTGGTTTGTTTGATAGGCTATATACATATATATTTTTTTTTCCACAGTATATAAGGATGATGAGGATCATGAAGATGATGGTGATAGTTATTTTTTTATTAATGACATTTACTGAGCATTTCATTTATTCTAGGCATTGTTGTAATCATGTCCATTACCCTTAGCCTTGCAGCAATCCCAGGATATATGAATATGTTTAAAAAGATACCAGTGGGCCTGCATTTGCTGGTTTTATATTGATTTAATGTATTTAGGACACTTGAAAAATGTATAAAAACATTTATGACAAAATAAGAAATGTGTTTATATGTACGACAATGATTTTACTATTATGAAAATTACTTTCGCAAACTCCTTTTTATTTCTTAGTAACTATTCGTCTTATTCCACAGTAGCTTTAAAAATGGTTTATTCTGAAAACAGGAGTTTATTCACTGGCTTTTCTCTTATTGGCCCATGTATTTCTTCCTGGGTGTGCTATTTTTCCTTTTGTTTTGAGATCAGATGAGGCATTTGTACATTGTAGGAATTTCACATTGTATCTATAAATTATAATATGGTGATGTTCTAAACCACATTAAAACTGTCAGCTAGTGATTTTTTTAAAGGATCTGTTGCTGAGGAGAAAATCTGTGGCCTAACAAAACTATCCATACTGATCTCGATTTCATAATAACCTTTGCTCAAATAAAATATTGGCTTTCTGAAAGTACTCAGAAATAAACAGGGGCTTTTTATCAAGACATTAAACTTAGTATAATTAGATATCTATGGTTTCGTGGCATGGAGGACAGATGGGAGAACGGCCATTAGTGATAATGGCTATGAACTTACTAATCATTACCTTCCTCATCTTTCTCTTGCCATCACTAATGGGAATTTCCCAATGGTGACCCTTTGTAATTTGCCTGTGGTGTGTCCTTTAGTATTTTTTGGATTTGCTTTTCCCTTCCCATTTAAATAAATAAAAAAAAAAAAATCTTACCAGACCTCTGTCCACTCAACTGTCCCTAAATCCTTCCTTTTTCCCATTTTCTTAAAATTATTATTTGGCCTAAAAATAATCTGATTTTGTCATGATGAACTGAATTCTGGGAACAAAGCCCTGTGCCAGTTGTCATAATGATTGACTACACTTCATGAATGGATCACTTAATGGTTGTTAAGGAAACCAGAATCACTAGCTCATAACGAAAGACTTACTTACTAGTACATTACTGCTTCCTCTAAATTGTTCTCATTTCACTCTGTTTGTTGGAAGATGGAAGATAGGGCATGGCTGGGCTTGGAAAACATTTAATTATTCCAGGAAAAACATTCATATATGTGCTGATAGATTATAACTTGATAGTTCAGGACAGTCAAAGTTTACTTTGGGTGTACAGAACGTCCAAGTAACTGAATCCTTCAGATTAGTTCGCTCAGATACCATTTAGGGAACCAGTGTCGGAAAAACTAGAAACATAGAAGGATCTTAGCTCATGAACACTTTATGTTCTAAAGATGTGTCTTCCTTGGTCAAAATTAAGTGATGGGTTATAAATTCAATAACCTTATTGACAATAACTGACATTTACCAAGTGTTTTCTGGTCACCAGGCACTGTGCTAAATACTTGATATGCTTTACACTCTTACTCTTCACGAAAAAACTTAAGTTTATGGTTTATGCTGTCTTTCCCCCCATTTTCTAAATGAGGCAACAAAGCTGTAAAAAGAGTAAATAGCTTGCTCCAGGACACTCAACTGGTAAAAATCAGAGGCAGGTCCAGACTCAGAAAGGTTTGACTCCCATATCCAAACTTGCAACCAAGACTTTCTTCTTCCTCTTGCTGGAGACTCTGAACAGCCTTCTCAACTCCTACCCTGTTACTGATCATCAAAACAGAGAACTGCACTATAATCATGTGGAAAGCCCATTTGGATTTTTTTTTATCATACATTGTTTAATGTTTATTTATTTTTGAGAGAGACAAAAAGAAAGTGTGTGTGTGTGTGTGTGAGAGAGAGAGAGAGAGAGAGAGAGAGAAAGAATCCCAAGCAGGCCCCACACTTTCAGGGCAGAGACCAATGCAGAGCTCTGTCTCATGAAAAGTGAGATCATGACCTGAGCTGAAATCAAGAGACAGATGCTTAACCCACTGAGCCACCCAGAAGTCCCTTATCACACATTTAAAGTGGGAACTGGCAGCTCTTTCTCAAAAATAAATAAACATGAAAAGTTTTTTTTGTTTTTTTTTTTTTTGTTAATTTTCAGGGTTAGAGTTTGCCGGGAAAACATAGGAAGGTTTAGCTCGGAGAGAAAGTTGGAGTTTAGGGGCCTGGAAACTAAGTTAAATGAAGAAAGTAAAGTGGTGGGGCAACACAGAAATAGAGATAAGGTCATGAATCATGTATGTAAATGGCGAAGACACCAAGTATGTTGGCAAGAATTATAAAAACAAGAACAATGGTTGGCCTGATGCTGAAATTTTTCAGTGAGGAAGGCGGAATGACTGGAAGGTCGGTAGGAACTGCCAGAAAAAGGACTGAGGGTGTCTGATGGCTTTGTTGGGTATTTCGGGAAGGGGTGAGGAGGAAGAGCAGGGAAACAGTTGTCAGCAGCAAAGCAAACATCAAAACCATCTTAAATTATAATCGCATGTGAAGAGTGAATGGAACAACAGCCACCACTTGAAAGGAAGGGAGGGGAGACTGTGTCCTCACCGGCCACCAAGTTTTCATTTGGGGACTGGTTCTCAAAGTGTGATCTCCAAAACAGCAGCATCAACAACCCACTGGGAACTTGATGGGAATGAAAATGCTGGGTCTCTAGCATAGACCTAATGGATGAGAGACTGGGGGGGTTGGGCCCATCCACCTGTGCTTTAACAAACATTCCAGGCAATTCTGGGAAAACTTAGGTTAAAGCTTCTGTTAAATACAGAAACATAAGAGAAACGTTCAGTAGAGGAGTTTCACTGAAGGCAGCAGAAGTTTCTGGAGGTCAGAATGAAGGGTAATGGAACCAAGGAAGATTGAGGCATATACATATCCAGTTTGTGATGGATATCTGAGGGACCTGTATATCTGATGGTGATTGGGATAGATGCCATTCATCCTGATGGACTCTTAGAGGAAGACAGGAAATCAATCATAATTAGAGTTTTAGGAGAAACAAGAACCTATCTCATAAGGACGATGTGACATAAGAAGGTGTCGTGTAAGGATCTGATGTCATTTAGGACTCCCAGCCAGGTTCAGAAGTAGAAGCAGAGGATTGCATAGCAAAACAAAGAAAACCAGCACCTTCTATTTTCAATGACCTCTTTTGTATTGTAACTTACCCACCCATTTACATAACCCTTTAGTTAGAAGCTGCAGAAAAATATGGCTACTTTGCCCTAACATTCACAAAATATAAATATAAAGCTGATTCAAGGATTTACCCTAAACCTTGGGCACTGGAATAGAGCTAATCAGGTTTCTTTTTCTATAAAAGCAGAAGAAAGGATTAAAAATATCAACCTTAGAAATTCCAGCCTTTAATCAAAAACAGAATATATCAATAGTAATAAATATAGGCTATACAACTGATCCTGTACCCCAACTTTCTTAGTAACAGGTCTCCAGTATCTGAGTAAAAATGTCCTTTCTTTAGAAACAGTCAATGCATCAACAAAGTACTTAATGACCCAAGAAGGCTATGAGCCTGTATCATATCCTTCCCTCTTTACCACCAAAATACTGATTCATAAAGGAGCTGATGTTATTAGTCATGGACCTCCCAGGTATCTTGCATTTGTGTACCATGTGGATTCCAAATGGTATGTTTCCACCCTAGTCAATGACAGTTTGTTTTCCTAAAATGGACCTTCAAACCATAGTCAGAGAGAGACAGTTTTATTTAAAAGTCTTTAGAGTGCAAAATGCATGTAGTGTGTAACAGGAACAAACTATAGACAAATATCAGGTATCTAAGATAGAACAAATGCCAGGTTATGGACCACATTTTATCGATAAAAGCTGAGGACAATGTTTATATACTCCTGGTTTCCAACCATACCAACTGCATCCTCTGGTAGCTAACGTGACCTCAAATCATCCCTCAGACCAGCTTTGCACAGCCCACAACTTCTTATGTCATGCCTTCTTCTAGACCACCTGTAAGGAGAGTTTGTCCCCATAAGGCTCAAGTAGACAAGGTACAAGTTTCTGTCTTCTTCTGGGGTTTTCTATGTACATATGCCTGTTCATGTGTATGTGTGTGTGCATGTGTACACGCACACACATATACACACACTGGATTTATTATGAGCATGAAAAACTTCCCAGTGACCTATGAGGGCTACTTCATCGCAGCAATCTTCTCATAACAGAGATAATTTTGCAAAAGGGTGAAATACCCTTGAACAGCATGGATCAGATGACAGTAGGAAAGCTGATATGAAATTATGATTCCCCGAAGGCTCACACTGTTTAAAATTTCCTTTCTGTTGATTTATTTCTCTCTATTTTAGATACTGAAATACGCATTTCCATAGAAAATTTCACATTTTCCCCCAAAGGATTGTTTCCATTTAGCAACATTATAAAAGGAAGGAAGAAAGAAAGAAAGAAAGAAAGAAAGAAAGAAAGAAAGAGACAAATGCCCAAAGAGATTCTTTACTTGGTCCAAGTCGCATAGCTAATTGCAGGCAGTGAAAAGATACAGATTGCCTTTGCTGGACACCAGCCTACCCTAAAATGCAGATGCCCCCGGGAACAATCGTTGTCTTCGTTATGGGTAAAATTTAGTGACAACACTTTTAGTTCTAAATGCCTTCTGCACACTAATTCACTTAAACCTACCACATCCCAAATCAAAAGTAGATCCACCTTCCAGGTGATAAAAGCGAAGCACAGAGGAAATAACTTGTCCAAGACCACGTACCCAGAGTGTGGCTGAGATGGAATAAAATGTAGGCAGCTCACATAGGAAGAGGCAGTTTGGTTGTTCATAGTCAAGAACAAAGACTCTGAACCCACATGACTTAGGTTCTAATTAAGACTCTATCACATACAGCTGAGTGACCACAGGGCCACCAATTGACCACTCTGGTCCTCAGTTTTCTCATGTCTAAAACATGCAGAATAACAGTGTCAACTTCAATAGTATAGTTTCGAATTTAATGTGAGAAGTGTTTAGAACAGTGGTCAGCTCCTAAGTGCTGCATATGGGTTAGTTGTTGGTGTGCGTGTTGTGGCTATTGTTATCTTAGGGACCGATAGAGGAGTATGTTTCATCTGCAACTGCTGTGGGCCCTAAAAGCAAGAGGGGAAGACCCTTTATAATTGGTCTACGCACAAGACCTCTCAATTTTACTCAGGGTTACCCCAGCCAACGTGTCCTCTCTTTTGTCTTCTGAGATCAAGAGAAGGTTTTATTCTTTTAGAAGAACAACCTAATTTGGAGAAATGCCAGATATTCTTTTCTAACCCTCATGCCTTGTTTATGGAGTTCTTTTATGCCAGATTTTCTCAACCTCACCACTACAGATATGTTGGGTCAGATAATTCTTTGATATGGGAAGCTGTCTTGTACATTATAGGATGTCAGCATCGCTGACCTCTATCCCCTTGATAACAGCAGTACCAGTCCCCTCCACAATCGTGACAGCCCAAAATGCCTTTAGACATGATAAATGCCTCCCTCTGCACCAAAGACTAAGCCCCTTCCTTGCTTGTAATCCCTTAGATGGATCCAGTAGAATTGGAAGAGTCATCCATTGAGACTTTTTAAGTTGAGAATATGTTTAACTCACCTATGTGTTTGCCAATAGCATCTAGTCTAGTAACCAGCACACAGTAAAAACTCAATAAGTATTTGTTGAATTTTAAATATTGGGATTGTATTAATTAGACATCACAATAAAAGTGTGCCCAATCTGATATTAAAATGGAAAGAACATATTCATGCACCATACCCAGCTTTCTGATCAAAGGTCAGATCAAACACGAATTACTGTTTGCAAAAGAGGACAGATCCTTTAAATAGCTTTGGATACCTATCAGGATTACCATCCACCCATCCCAGAATTGTGGGAGGCATACACATAATTTTATTCTGGAACCATCATACGACCTCCATGATTGGGAGTACAAAAGCAGCTGTCCATTTGAACAGGTGTCAGTACTTCCAGACAGAATAGCTGAAGAAAGGGAGGGAGAGAAGTTGGTTTATCCATTTGCCATAGAAATTTGCATTTCCAGAGGCCTGAGCTTAGAAAGGTAACTGGTACTCTAAACCTAATGATGGGCTTTTTTCCCCCCCTAACAGATGCTAATTTTAGAGCTAGTTGATAATACAGAAATAAATGGTGGGTGATGACCAGTATATACACTGCAATATCATCATAATTTACAATTATGGACCCTTTTCCCCCTTTCTTGGAGTGGCTGACTGAATTATCATCAAGAATGGAGCCAAACACTCCTTTTTCTCTTGCTCAAGAATTTTGTGATACTTTGAAGGAGTCAGAAGGCAACTGAGTACATGATCAATTTTTAAAGGGACAAGGAAGGGGAGGAGAGAGAAAAGCGTCGGATTTGTTATCATGAGTCACACTTGATGTGAGCTCTGCTCTTTTTCAGCAGTTAAGAAATTAGAACAGATTTTTTTTTAAAGACAGGCTGAAACATTTGCTGCTTTCGAGAAGCGATTTAGCACTGTCAAACTCATGACAAGCCAGGATTCAGCAAAGGCATTTTGTTTTCATAATACAAAGATCAGAGAGTCGAGCAGATTTTGGCGAAATAATAACAGGAAGAGTCCCTGTCTCTAGAAAGTTATCTGCCAAACTTCGAAGTAATTTTCATAAACATTGTAATCGGCCCTTCACAAAGCTAGTTATTACAGGACTTGCCCAATCATAATGTTTTGAGGAAAACAGAACTGGAACTGAGTAGGGTAGATAAGTGATGATCTGAGATACGAAAGCCCACTTTAGAAGAGCCTGTAAATTTGGTTTTCTTTGATGACAGAAGGGAAAAACCATACTTTCAATTTTTATCAAGGATTCAGTATGTTGAAAAATTAAAACACTTAGTAAAATGTGTGACTCATCTAGTGCTGGAACTCAAAGAATTACAGAAATGGCTCATATATATATATATGTATTTATATATATATATATATATATATATATATATATATATAGTGAATAAGAGAACACACATAAAGATCTGTAAAACTTGCATTTTGAATTTTGATGAGAAATGAAATCCCTTTAAATAGATAACCTCTAGTTATTTAAACATTGACCATTCCATGCCCAAGTTCCACCATCTTGTAGGCAAAGTAATTTTATTTTTCACATTTGTAGAGAAACTCTATGGTTTTAAATTTTCAAACATATTTGAATCCATTTGAAAATTCAAAGTGGATTAGCACACTGTCACTGTGCTTCAGTGCTATGGAGAGAAATTAAAACAGTGTTGGAAAAGACCGGCCAGAGGGAAAAATCACTTCTTGGCACAGTGCTACTTTCTCTTTCTATGCACCAGATTCCAACCCCACATCACAAGACACTCATTGTCTTTATGATTCTCTCCCCTGTCCCCAAGGAACCCACTAGTGTGGCTTCCCATCCAAACTGCCCTTTCAAAACACCAATTCCTCTTCCAGACCCATTCCTCTCTCCTCTTAACTACACCCAATTTTATCCTATTTTGCTATGATCCAGTCTCCCAAGGCAATGCTAGAAAAGTTGAGAGAATGTATTCTAACTGGTGTATCAATTTCTTGGGCATGTAAATACATAATAAGCACTTAACTACAATTACTAATTGAGTGAGTTGTCTTTTGGATTGGTATTCATTCTTTACTAGAGTACGCCTGGAAATCAGTACTTTAAATATTAGCTGTACAGCCTAGTGAATAAGAGGCTGCTTGCGTATGAATCCTGGTTTTAACTGTACTAACTTTGCTTTTGGACACGTTATTGGGGTCTCTCTGGGCCTCAGTTTCCATGGGATGATTATGAAAAAGCTGATTATAAGCTTGTTTCAAGGACACATTGAAATAATTCATGTAAGATGTTTATAATTGCAAGTGACCATATTATACACTAAACAATATACGTAAGAACTAAATGCTATATAAACAGAACACTATAATTGGAGAAACTAGGTCATTAGTAGTATGTGCCAGCCACTAGGGCAGACAATTCAGAGATCTATTCACAAAGGAGAGATTTTATAGTGCCTTCCATCTGATAACATAGTTATAATTCTCAGCTTTATATTAGAATGGCTCCAGCTGTAATCTTCAGAAATATATCATAGAAACTGAGATAAACTGGATTTATTATTTTAATAAGCAATCAAACCAGGCTTCTGTGGCTATAATTCCAAGAGTAACCATCAGATAAGATTACATGGATGGATATTCACGGTCATGGTAAAGGTAGAGACTGAAAGATGTATTACTTTTGCCTTTTTTAATTCACATACAATCATTACAAGGAGAGGAAGTATGGAACTTATTTTTACATACAATCATCATTATAGGGAGAGAGAATATGAAAGTAAAGGAGAGCTCTAAGTAAAAATGATTCTTATCAACACCTATGAGCCCAAGTGTTTTTTATATAAAAAAAATTAATGATGAGATGCAGATATACCATGTATCTCCATATTCCCTGGTATTTGACAGCCCTGGGCTGCATGAACTTAATCAACTACTTAATTTCCTCCATTGGAATACAGGAAGTGTCCTTTGCTAGACATTTTTTTAAAAGAATGTATTCCAATACCTTAGTTTGTGAAGTGAAAGGTAGAAAAAAAAGGCAGTCAGAAGTTTTGAAGTAACATTAAGAATCTCTAGCCTGCATTCCAGAGCAAATGTTAGCATAAGACTGGTCTGTGTGTCCCCTCATGGAGCAAATTCTATTTAAATTTGCGCTTTAAATACATGTATTCTTACCAGTTGGCTAGCCCTTCAATGGTCTGTGCCACACTTTGGGTTCTCCAGAGGAAGATGCTAAGATGGAATTGGAGGTGAATGATGTTTATTTGGGATCAACCCCTTTGAAGTGAAGAGGCAGGAGGCAAGACTGGGGAGAGGGAGGAGTCAGCTGGGATGTTAGTTAACAAGATAAAGCCTCACCAGGTTCTCAGTAGTGAGGATCACTAGTCACTCCAATAGCTGAGGGTCATTGGGTAAGTGACATTGGGGAGTTGCCTGAACATCGGTGGGGACAGCTCTCTGCAGCTGAGGCAGACACTGAAGAGCGATTGGGACTTTGCTGATCATGTTATTTTCAGCAGGTCCTTCCTTCAAGAGCCATCCAGGTGGCACAACACTGTGCCTGCCGCAGACTGTTAATTACTTACTTGATTCAAAAAGTCCTTTTTATCACAGTTTTAGCAAACATTTGCTTTTTCACATAAGCATGCAAAGAATTAAACAGGAGCCTGTGAAGAGTTAATATATCCAGAACTAGAGCGTTGTGATGTAAACAGAATTTGTTGGTTTCAACAATAGGTCCTAGTGTTCCCCTAATGGTTGTTAAAAAGAGTATTTCTAAAAATAACTTCCTATTAGGATGCTCCACAATTATCTTTTAAAAGTTAAGAATGAAGGGGGAGGAAATACCTAAAGTCCTTTAGTTGGAAGATGCATGAAACAATTATTCATTTCTATCTTTGGTAATCTGTAATTCTCGGGTTAAAGCCAGGTCATATTCTTTCTGCGTTACCTCTGATTCTACTTAGATAATCTAAATTGTGTTATGGCTTATCTGATTGTTTCACTGAAATAGTCTGTGCTCCAATTTCTTCATGCATATAAAAATCCAAAATAACATGCTTTTAGTTCCACACAAATATAATAGATTCCTGGATAAGAAGAGATATCAATCAGAGTAATTAACACTAGCTGCTGTAACTACAATGCAGAATAATTCAACGGAAAGTCCAGTTAGCATTTAGCTGAGCTTACACCAATGATCTAAGAATTTTTGGCTTTTCTCCTCTGATGGTACCACTATCTTCCAGAGTCTGCTTGGAGTCCTTTACTGGTTCCCTGCAATCAACCAGCCACCCGACAAATAGAGCAAGGAAAATCATATATGGCCAGATCTGGACATGGTATACGTCACTTTTTCCCCTCGTCTCCAAGTTACCACAAGAAAGGCTGGAAAATGTAGTCTTCTAGAGTTTCCATAAAAATAGAACAGAATTGATAAACATCTACCAGTCTTCATCACAGAGACTATGTATACAGTAATCACATATCTTTGAGTGTTTATTTATAATATTCCCAACATACGCTAAAATTATTTGAAAATCTTATCATTTGGAAAAGACTGTCAGAGGGAAGCTGGGTTGATCCAAAAGAGAATGTGGTGTCATGAAAACATATGTGAACATGCCAGTATACATCACTGTAGTGTAGATTTCTGATGGAACTATCTAAATTTAGAATTGATGCTTATTTCAAAAAGTGAATCTTACGGCTTGGAATCGACAGACCCTAACAGCCATGTGTACCTGCTGGTATCCATGTGGCAGCACCCTAACAACTTCCTCTTGGTAGATTTCTGATTAAGGAAGATTTGTCCTTAAGGATAGAAAAGATCCTTACTTCGGTCACTGTATTCTTGATAACATGGAATACATGTAAATCTTTCCCCATTATCCCGTTTAATGTGGCTTCTCTGGGCTGCAAGCTCAATGAAATGTAGAGTCACATCCATTTCACCCACTACCATATACCCTGAGAAGGTGGTATACTGGAGTTGGCCTCTACTGGCTGACCAGAGCTAATCTTGTCCATGGGGTATCAAGTCTCCATTCAGTGCTCTCTTGGAAGTAGCTTAAAATCAGTCATTGTGGGAGTGTTTGCACTACAAAATTCACCCAACGTTACACGTGAGAGCCTCTTCCGCCCTCCAACAGATGATTGCCCAGCACACTACCAACAGTTTAGTACATATTCGGCAGCAGCCTAATTGTCTCGATGGAGACTGGATTATGTGGTGGTTGTAAACCTCCTCCAAATCTTAGTGTATTAACAAAACCAAAGTGTATTTCTAGCTCACATGGCATGTACTACATAAGAGGGCTTTACTCACTTTGGTCTGTTCCAGTGACACTTAGGTTGACAGAGGCATCATCTTGATTGGGCTTCCATAATCACTGCCACAGTGAGAAAGGAGGTTCTTGAAGCTCTACCAAGAATTGAATCATGTCATATTTTCTCCTATTTAATTAGACAAAGCACTTCACTGGCCACACCTAACCTCAAGAGGGCAAGAAAGTGAAATCTTAGCATGTCCCTTAGAAAGGGGTGCATGTTGGAGAAGGTCATTGAGAGGATGTGACTGCTGGTTGACCTACGAGCTGGACCTGGGCAATCAGCAGCTCCTCATGCCCTCCCCCAACCTTGGAATTTATGCTCCACCTATGCTTCCACAGTGGGAGCTGCTCCAAGATCTAGTCCTGAGCACAAAGTGTTGTTGAAACCATCTGGACAGGATACATACATGGCTTTAAGCTTTTAAGCTTTCTATATAAGCTTTTAAGATTTGGTGGGTGGGTGCAGAGGACTGCTTATCTTGTGGCCACTCAAGGTAAGACTGGTAAAAAAG
This sequence comes from Panthera uncia, assembly GCF_023721935.1. NCBI lineage: Eukaryota > Metazoa > Chordata > Mammalia > Carnivora > Felidae > Panthera > Panthera uncia. The sequence continues at coordinate 21,666,497 of NC_064814.1, read as the reverse complement.
TCTGAACTGGAATCATTACTAATTATTACTAAACATTGCTAATGACAATTGCAGTAGAGTTTGGTATATCAGAGCATCGCCTTAATCAGTGTGTTAGGGTTCTTCAGAGAAATAGACCCAATAAAATACACACACACACACACACACACACACACACACACACAAATATTATAGGCACTGGATCACATGGTTATGAGCCCAAGAAGTCCCACCAGCTGCCATCTGTAAGCTGGAAAACCAGGACACCCAGAGGTATAATTCAGTCCTAGTATGAGGGGCTAAGAGCCAAGGGAGCTAGTGGTTTGACTCCTAGTCTGCAACCTGGACAACTGCTTATATAAGCTCTGGAGTCCAAAGGCCTGAGAATCAGAAGGTCCAATGTAGGATGGCAGGAGAAGAGGAACATCCCAGCTCAAGAAGAGAAAATAAGAATTTGCCCCCTTCTTTGCCTTTTTTGTTCTTTTCTGGCCTTCAGTGAATTGGATGATGCCCATCCACACTGGGGAGGGCAGATCTTTACCCAGTCTACTGATTCAATTTCTGATTTCTTCCAAAAACACTCTCACGGACACACTGAGAAACAATGTTTACCAGTTACCTGGGCATCCCAGAGCCCAGTCAAGTTGACACCGAAAAATTAACCACCACGATAAGATAAACCTAGAGTCAAATGTCAATTTTGCCTCTTACCTGCTGTGTGACTTTGGCCAATTTCATTAAGTTCAGGATGTTTCCACCTCCTTAGTTCTAAAACGCATTGTAATCAACTTAATTGATATTAGGTGTAACAGTTCTGCTTCTCAACCTTTTCTGTGCTTTGGAACATGGAGAATGGGATTGGTAGGTAAATGATATTGGTACATAAATTGTATATAAATGGCTATTTATATCAAACATGTGATTGAAAAGATGCTGCTGCTTGAGGCCAAAGGCAAGTTGTCTGGCCATTCAGGTTCCCCTGGGGCTAGAGAAGATCACTATCTAGGTATGCTCCTACTCCTTCTAGGACACAAGTATGTATGCCTGGGGTACAGAACTCAGTGAAGCTTGGTTTCTGCTACTACCCTCTTATTTGCTCAATTCATGTTAAATGTATGGCCCACAAAGACTGAGCTTGGTACTATTGCTCATCTTTTACACGTAAATAAGTTGAAAGATCAGGAGGAGAGTTAGCCATTACTCGCATCCCGAATGTGGGAGAGGCAGTTCCAGGAGCTGGATCCTGGAACCCTGACTTCAGGGCTGGTGCCTCATGCTCTAGACGCAGCACTTACCTACAAAGAGGGAATCCAGTTCTACCGCCTGTCTCCTTTAAATAAGAAAGTTCCCTGGGATGCCTGGGTGGCTCAGTCAGTCGAGGGTCCGACTCTTGATTTCAGCTTAGGTCATGATCTCATGGTTGTATGAGACGGAGCCCCACATTGGTCTCTGCAATGACAACATGGAGCCTGCTTGGGATTTTTTTTTTTGATTCTCTCTCCCCCTCTCTCTCTCTGCCCTTCTCCTGCTCATGCTCTGACTCTCTCAAAATAAATAAACTTAAAATAAATAAATTTTAAAAAAGTGCCCTGATGCTGTTACAGGACATTTGAACTTACTTTTGTTTTAACACAATTTTTGGAAGATCCCTAAAGTGTAAAATGAGGGCAGCCCCTATACTTGGCCTGAAAATATATGGGAAAATGGCTTTTCCCCTTTCAGATAGGTTTTTAAGAAAGAGGCTTAGCTCAGGACTCTTCAGCATTTTAGAAAAGTTTAAACCTACTCAAAGAAAACAGTGCACCGTCTTGACTTAGCCCCATCATTACACTTAAATTATTTAGCACCTTCATCTGACAATCCACAGAAATTGGTACAGCAGGGTTTTTCAATTTCACCCAACTCTACATGACATGTGCATTATTGGGTTTTTTTTTAAAGGTGCCCTAAAAGGAAGGAAATAATCCATAAGAAAGTTATCACCATTATCCTAGTTAAAAGAATGGGCAGATTTATTAGATGGCTATTTTTAACAAAACCCCAGTGGTTGCAATAACCTATAAGCTCAGCAACCGGGAAGTGATCTCACTGGTTGCCTGAGTGAGAATGAATTATGTTTGTTATCCCAAGAGGACTTGTATATTTTCCAGTGCAAGGAGACATTATTTCTTTCTTTTTTTCCTAAGAAAGAAATGGAAAGAAAAGTATTTTAATATCATTCTACTCACTCCACTTGATTGGAGCCCAGATTAAACCTGTCCTTAAGTTCGTTAGAATAATTGTGAACTGATTCTCTTTCTTCCCTTTACCTTACTACAGCCCTCAAACCTCAAGGGTAACAGGAAATATGGACTAAAACAAAGTTTATCTTCAAAGCTTTTAGCATCATATCTACACCATGGGAAAGGAAGCATTTGATAAAGGAATTAGAACAGAAATTGTAATGAGTTGGGTGGGAGAAGGGAAGTTTCAATTCTGCCTGGTTACCTCTGAACTTTGCAAACTTGGTTTCATTTACAGAATCACCTTGTAGGTGTAAGAATAGAACTTAGCATTATTTTACCCATAAAAACATACAGGTGTTTATTAAACAGAACTTGGGCTGCTTATAAGATGTCACTCAGTAAAACTGATTTAGATCTTATTTTGTGTTTTTAAATTTCCAGACCTAGAACTTTATTGCCACAGATCTTATTAACACAGTATCATCAGATTCATGAAATGCAGGGTTTCAACACCTCCATAAATGAGTCAAACACACTGAAATACATACCAATGACATTTACCACAGAATTCAGTCTATAGGAGAGGAGTAATTTCACTCCCATAGAAGAAATCTTTCAACATCATGCTGACTTTAAGAAGTGAATGAAAGAGGAGCCTTTTCAGGGTAGCCGTGTGTGTACTCAAAACCATCAGTCCATTTGATTCAAAGCTACTCCCATGTTCACAGAGTAGTTTTGGGGATTTCTATTCAAGGGATGCTAATGCTTCTCATTGAAAGCGGGTGTTGGCCTGAGCAGCATTGCTGCTGCAGAACAAAGTCAGGAAAACGTATCTCAGGTGACATGCTGAGTGTCTACACAGATACACGCATCTCCTGGACAAATCCCTGGGGCCAGTGCCTGTTAAGGAGAGAACAGAAACAGGGCCATCCACGAGAAGTGTCAGAACCTCATGCAAGAAGACAGAACTCAACAGCGGGTGGTAGAAAGAGGCTCAGAAGACTGTTCTGCCGATGGCCAGATCTCACTGGTGTGAATGCAAGTCTTGCAGAGTTTCATTTCCTTGCCTGTAACATGGATTAATAATACTTACCTCCTAGTACATCTGGGAGCATTAACCCGTCTTATAAAACCCTTAGTACAGTGCCTGACAGAATGGCTGTGGTAGGTACATTAATGCTCCCCCCCCCCCCCCCACCAAAGATGTCCACATCCTAATCCCTGGAACCCGTCAATATGTCTCCACACATAGCCAAGGAGAAATGAAAGTTGCAGATGGAATTAAGGTTACTAATTAAATGACTATAAGAGAGGGGCAGTATCATGGATCATTCAGAGAAGCCTAATGGAATCACAAGATCCTTAAATATAGAAGAAGGAAACAGACAAGTCAATATCAGAAAGATAGAGTATGAGAAAGCCTTGACTGGCCGCCACCTACTTTGAAGTCTGAAGAATAATGTGAGCCAAGGAATGCAGACAGTCTTAGAAGCTGGAAAAGGTAAAGAAACAGTTCTTCCCTAGGACCTCCAGAAGGAACTCCGTGCTGCTTGACAGAGTGCTTTAGCCCAATAAGGCTGATTTCAAGACTTCTGATTTCTAGTAAAGTTTGATTTGTTTTGAACCATCAAGTGCAAGGCCATTTGTTATAACAGCAATAAAAAACTAAGACCATGACTAACCATGAAAAGGGACTTGTAATTGTGAAGTAAGCTCTATGGAAGAATCACCTGTGGTATCTAATATGACTCCATGTGAGTGAATTTTCTTTGGAAGGTTGGACAGGATAGTACAGAAATTCAAATTTAAAATTAAGCGGTTCTTCGGGAAGCCCGGGAGACTCAGTTAGGTGTCTGACTCTTGATTTTGGTTCAGGTCATGAATCTGTGTCAGGCTCTGTGCTGGCAGTGCGGAGCCTGCTTGGGATTCTCTCTTCCTCTCTCTCTGCCCCTCCCCACTGCTCCCTCCCTCTCAAAATAAATAAGTAAGCATTTAAAAACTTAATAGTTACTCAAGAAATTAAGTAGCCAGGAAAGGAGTATGCCCTTCTAGATCACACCAGTGCTCTCCAAACTCCTAGGCATTTGATATAAGCTCTACTTCCTAAGACACTAAATTCATGAGCTAAAAGCTTCCATTTGTTAGGCACTTAAATGTGCCCAGTGCTTTATGGAACTTTTTAATTTTTGGAGCAACCTTAGGAGTTGGATAATATTATGCTTATTTTACCGATTAAATTTCAGGTTCGGAGAAGTAACTTGTCAAAACCAACACGAAAAATAATTGACAAACCCAAGATTCAAACTTGTCTTTCATCCCAAATCTCATGTTATTCTGATAGTACAATTACAGGACTCTCAAGGTTATAGTATTCATTCATGTCAATCAACAAGTATTGATAACACAGTTATTATATGCGAAGGCACCATGCTAGATGATGTAGTGGTAATGATAAGATAGAGGAGTATGTGTCCTATATTCACAAATCATTGAATAAGCAGTATTCTAAAGTGTGATGAGTACAATTTTGGGGGTGGTATTACAAAGCTATGGAGCCATAATAGAATAATCCGACCTACGAAAAAGTAACAGAAGACGTTCTGCCGTCAAACCCAGGACATGAATAATGGGTAGGAGACTGTCAAGAACATGGTCTGATAAGTGGTTGAGAATATGTGGAATGTAGGCCTGACAGGAAATGGGATTGAAGTCATGAAAGGTGGGAGTCAGAATGGAGATGTGTGCTCCCCATCTTACCCTGAGGACAACAGAAGCGTCAACACGGAATGACTCTTGGACTTGCATTCTCTCGGTAGATTATTTTGACTGTCATGGGGGATGACTGGCAAGGGGTGAGGCAGGTAGTTACATAGCCGCCATTAGGAAGCACAATGAGGTAATGGCAATGGGGGTACAAAGGGTCATGTTTGAGAGAAGCTTAGAAAGCAGAATTAACAGAACTGCATTAAAGAGGAAAAAGCCTGTTAAAAGAAAAGGAGTTGCAAAAAATTATGCTCCGGTTTCTGGATAAGTCAATTTATACCCAACATTGAGCAGGAACAGTTTTGGAGGGGCATAATGGCGATTTCTATGGGAGCAAGTGGTGGTTAAGATACCTGTAAGACTTGGAAGGAGAACCATCCAGTTGTAGCCAGCCAAATACACAGGACTGGCTCTCCAACTCCAAAGTAAGAGTTGGAGAAGGAGGGTTGGTTCTTACTGTATAGATAGTGATTGCATCCATGGAGTGGATTTTACAGTAGAAGAATTAAAGCAAAGAAATCCAAGGATAAATCCAACAAATAAATCCAAGGATAGATCCCTGAGGATCAACAACACTAAGGAGAGGAGGAAAAGGAAACTGTGGGGGAAGGGGAACTGGAAATAGGAAGAGAAGAAGGAAATAAAGGAGAAAAAAGGCCAGAAGAAGAATGTGTGTCAAGAGCCAGGGAGCCAGTGTTGGGCAAAGCTTGAATTCAGGGAGAATGGGGGAATGTTGGACATGATTATTTATGTCCGGAGTGCTCACACTTCCTGACCCTTCTGCCTGGAATGTTCTTTCTGTATCCATGCATCTTCCTCCTCTCAACCTTCCTCAAAACTCCTACTCATACTTGCAGATGTACCTGAAAATATACCTCCTCTGATATACATCAGCACTTTTTGTTACATGTTTGGTAGCACCCTGTTCTCTTTTCTTCCAAGATCCATCAGAGTTATGGTAGGTTAGAAATAACTAAATACATGAGTGGTTGAGGTCTTGCCTACTGCTCTATCTGTCTTCAGTGCCCTCCTTGTAACACCTGGCACAGAGTAGATACTCAATAAATGGGGTTTGTGTGTTTAATATGTGAATAACCAGTAATTGCTCAATATATGGGTGTTAAGTCAATATAATGTTAATACCGCATATGCTCTGAAGCCATATTGGCTGGGTTCTAACTCAGCAGAGCCAATTCCTGGCTGTAGGATTTTGAGTGATCATTTAACCATGTAATTCTACAGATTAAACATAAAATCTCTTAGATCCTGAGTTGTGGATTCTCCCCATAGGATCCTGATGCTTTACAATTTCCCTCTAAAATGTTGATGAGTAAAGGCGTCCCATGAACGGACACAGGCCATGCTGAGCTTTGCCCTAATCTTCCCTCACAGAGTTAAGGTGAAGTCTATGTGAGATAATCACAAACACTTTTGTATACATTAAAAACAAAACGAAACAAAGCTCAACGATTGCTGAGTGATTCATGACTACTGGCGCCCCCAAACCACCTCTAATCTCTCTCTCTTTGTTTACTATTGATTTAGCTTCAATGACAGCTTCATATTCTTATTTCAATAGCCATTCCCAGGCTCGCAGCAGAGCAGGTGAAATCAGTACTTGCTTAATTATATATGTATAATAAAGCTCGGCAGTTTCCATAATATTCCCCAGGATGATAGTGGTGAGAGTAAGGTCCTCCCTTATTTTGCTTGCCTTGAGTGCCATGAGTGTCTGAAGATTGGTAGATGGAGGCCCCGACTTTAGGAATATGCGACCTCTGTTTTGGACCGCAGCTCAGTTTTTCACTATGACCTAAAGTCTCCCAGGATGCTCTGCTTGTTTATTCCGCACAACAAAAATATACTGTTGGCATAAATACACTGCGGTCCTAGTTCAGGATAAATATGTAATTCAAGTCATTCATTCAAGAGACGGCTGATTACTCTACAGGCAATTAATTATATTAGGTTGTGGGCTCCCTCTGTGCAACAGCGTGAACAGGTGAAATATCGACTGCAGGAAGAAACAAAATCTGTGACAACGGACTGATTTTATCTGTGATACCAACTTCCTTCTAAGTGGTGGGTGCTAATCAATGCATCTTTCTGCCTCATGTGTACACACACAGACGTGAGGGTTTCTCTGCCATCCGCCCTGCCCGGGGAAGAGAGAAATAGTAAATACACATTGTGATAGGACTTCAAGCACTCTCCACAGACTGGGCAAGCGTTTTCTTTAAAGTGATAGATTATGAATCTTTTAGGCCCCGAGGGCCATATTCTCCACTACAACTACTGGACTCTGCCATTGTAGTGCAAACGCACCTACTAAGAACATCTAAACATGTGATTGTAGCATTTTCCAACAAAACTGTCTTTCCAAAAACAGGTGGCAGGCCAGGTTTGGCCCACGCACTGTGGTTTGCCAATCCCTGATCGATGGTACTCTTACGAATGTTTGCATTTTATTTAGAATATAACCCCTGTAACTGTGACATGCATGGACACAGAATACTTCAGGACATAACATTTTCAAGTGGACCTGTTTTCGGATAAGCCAAGAGTATGCTCAAATTTCAGCAAAATTACATTTTTTTAGCCAACTTCTTTTACTCAGAAGTGACATTTCTTCATCTAAACTTATGTCCTGATTTTAGTTTTAAAATTTGTTGCAGAGTGGCATTTGAATTTCATTAACTTATTTAAAAAAGATTTTTAAAAAGTTCACTGTTCAATTGAATAGGTAATCCACTCTAGATGATTAACCAAGCAACTAAAAATCTCTATACCTACTTGCCTTCTCTTTTACTGTTTGCCTTTTACTAAGCAGCTTGTCAGTTCGTTTTGAAGATTTAAGTCTGAAGCGTCATTTAAAGTCTCAAACAATAATAGCATCTCACTTCTCTGAGATCAGGCAAACATCCTTTTGGTATCGGCCACCTGAAATGGATAAAACATTCACCTCCTGCTGTCTTCCTCCATCGGAAATCTCCTTCTTGTCTAAGTTATGTAGTTATTACTGAAAGGAAATTACTTTATGGTTTAGTGTCTCTAACCCGGCACACTGGAAATTCTGTGGGCCCCAACTGGCTCCTTCGGACTTGTTACAGGAAGTGCTGCGGTATTTCAATAGGGACATAGATGAAAAATAGACTTGCCTTTCGGCTAACTTTTTGTCCTTTAATCTTGTCACTTTTGCTTCCCTTTACTTCGAGAGGACAACTGGAGACTCAAAAAGATAACCACATGCAGGGATGAGAAAAGTTAAACAGAAACCCTTTTTTGTTTTCAAAGCAAAAGAGCACCGAAAGGAGACATGGGCTCCCTCCCTAGTGCCCAGGATCCTCAGAGCATATCAAAGGGTCATTTTCACAATTATTCCTAACACGATCGAAACCTTAAGGCTTCCATTGCAAGAAGTTTTCCTCTTTCAGGACATTGGAGAAAGAGACGAATAGGGAAGCTAATTCTTTTCTTTGTACACAAGTCAGGCATGACTGGGGACAGAAGCAAGCCAGCTCTTTTTCATTATTATTTCAGGGAATCTGGTGCATCATCTTATTCTGCTTGAGCTATAACCTGATACAGGTGAGTGGTGATGCGGGTTCTCTGACGCCAACTTCTTTTCAGGGCAGCTCCTCACCCTGATTAAGAACCATGGTGCCCTTCAAACTCCAAACGGTCAGAAGTGGAAAGTATCTACACTGTCCTAAACTCCTAGGCGTGTGTAGTAAAATATGCCAGTAATTGTTGCACCAACTTCTAGAAGAGCCACAGCTTTTTGACCTGTATCAGAAACCCAACTCAAGGCTGAACCTGGTCACCTTTATGGGTTCTCTAAAAGAAACCCCTTGATGGAACTTAGAGTCACACAAAGATTCCCACGTTTTAGGAAACAAAAATCTGAAAGTAGTCAATTACTTGAAGGTTACTCAAGGGGAGTGAACAGGAAAAAAAAGTGAAATATCTTAAAGTAGACGCCTTCCCTTCCTTCTTTTTCTTTGTAAACTCTTTCCTGGTTAAAGGTGAGAACACGAACTTCCTTAAAGAAAGAGACGTGGGTTTGCTCCAGGGATCTCTTCTCCTCTTGGCGCGTGCCCCTTGGAGGCAAGTCACATTTCTCCATTAAATATGTTTGAGCTGATCTTGCAACTGAACTTATACTGTCTTTGTGTTGTGGGTCATCAGATATCTGTAGCAGACTGACAGATTTCTTTTTTGGTTGTTACATCAAACAGTGGCAGTAAAAATTAATGGAACCAGTTAAAATGTTAAACTACCATCAGTTGCCACATGATCATGAAATCAAAGCATGGGCAGTCCTAGGCAGCCACACAAGCAGGAAATTTATAGATGAACAGGAGGAACTGCGGGGCAAGACTTAATCTTGGAATCAATATTTTTTTAAATCAAAGTTTTCTGTCCATCTAATGCCACTCATGGCATTAAACAATTTCAGCAAACACATAGATTTAATTTCATCCTGTTGTACCTTGATCATTTAATGATCAAAAAGAAACAAAACAGATGAATACAAGAAGAGGGAAGGAAAAATAAAAGGGAAGGAAAAAAGAGAGAGGGAGGCCAAGCCATAAGAGACTTTTAAATACAGAGAACAAACCGGGTTGCTGAGGGTTGTTGGGTGGAGGGATGAGCCAGATGGGTGATGGGAATTAAGGAGGGTGCTTGTTGGGATGAGCACTGGGTGTTGTATGTAAGTGATGAAACACTAAATTCTACTCCTGAAACTAACTTTACACTGTAGGTTAAGTAACTTGGATTTAAATAAAATTAAAAAAAAAAAAAAACTCATGATTTTTGTGAGATTCTAATTTCTTTAACCATCAGATCCATTTTTATCCATGTGGGGAAACCCACATTGATACAAGGTTGTTTTTTTTTTTGTTTGTTTGTTTGCTCCTGACTGGGCAATTTGGGTAAGAAAAATGGAAGTCTCAATGGCAAATCCCAAGTAGAGAAAGAGGCAGATTGTTCTCCATATTTTCCGGCAAAGTGGATTGTGTTATGTTCAAACAGTCAATGACTAAGACTAGAAGAAAAATGAAATGTACAAAACTTCAAACATGCCTCATTTTTATCTTTACCTGTAGTATAGGAAGGACCATTATTAAAAACAGCTTACTCGTTTATTTCCCTGTTTAGAGGAAGGTGATCTAGGACCCTACGGGGGTCTCCTTTATAAGACACTTGGACACTGCATTTGTCATTGCCTGGACCTTCCTCTGGTCCTGCTTCTGACTGCAGACAGACAGTATCCCCCAGCAGAGGGAAGAGTTGGCTTAGGTCAGATTCTATATTATTGCAGTTCTGGCACATGCACCAATATATATATATTTTTAAAAGCAAAATGATTGTTGATGATACAACAGGAGCCTGGCTGTTCTCTGGAATCATAAAAACTACAATTGAGCCACAAGCAATAAGTGAGATGAAATAGCTGTCTGCCCAGCTTTCTGATCAGACTTTGTTGTGCTAAATCTACACATCTGAAAGTTAGCAAGGCTCTCTTACTAGGTGGGAGGGCATGTTTGAATGAATCAATATTTTCCTTGGACTAGAGCACCTCCATATGATCCCACCCTCCGCCGGATATTCAGAGACTTAACTAAGTCTTCGTTCTCTCCTGTGATTATTAGTTATAATATGCAGTTTGTTGCCAGTTCATTTTCTATGATGCTTACTGCAATGGCTTACCTTCTTTATACTAATAGGTAATAAATAGCATGTGTATATAACAGGCCCTACAGATTTTAATGTAACTGGAAATTAATTTCTTATCCTTAGGGGATCAGACACTGACTTTGAAGAGTAAAGCACAATCAGATTTAAAGCTACCAGGAAAAAATATTTTTCTATACAAATTAGTTAAAATCAGATTGTGTTTGGACTATACTTATATGGAGTTGTGTCAATAATCGTCAGTGAACTTTAAAATGGAAACACTTCACACTGACCCTTAGTACTATTTCTTCCTTCTGCCTCAGGTGAACCTTTCACACCCAGAAACACACAAATACAGGTACACATGCACAAAGAACCATATATACATACAATGTTTCTACTCTTCTACAGCTTTGCATAGGTTCAAACCTACAGATTATCCAAGTTAATAAGGCTCTTTGCAGGGAAGAGACACTATAGAATAATTAGATAATGGGTTAATTAACCTGACTGCCCCCACCCCTAGCACCTAATCATTGATATATTTCAGTGAAATGCAGCTAAGGACACAGTATTACAAAGAATAGCTCTTAAATCTTTGTTATGGCACATATTCTAAACAAAAAACACAAAAACCAAAAGAACAAAACAAAAAAACCCAAAACACCTAAATTTAGATGTGACATGTTTACAGTTTGGGGAGGTTGTTGCAATGGCTTCCAAAATGGAGATTTAATGGCCATCCCTTTCACCCTCGAATTTATTCACTGCCTTGTTATGGGGTTCCTGGCTTACAAATCCTTCTGGTTCTTAATTACTTTCAGTATAAAGCACCAAATCCTGAATATGGAATCTAAGGAATCTTGCAAACTGATTCTGCTATATATCTTCAGGCTCATACCTTGCCACAAAACCTACTCCCCCTACTATCTTGGTCATTTATGGCCCTGTAGTGCCAAATAATTAGCAACGATGCAAGCGTGATATTTATGAACTCATGCAATATATGTTGAGTACTTCCAGTGTGCCCTGCATGGTGGAAAACATGGGCTAAATAAACAAGAAAATGAGAAGGGATACATGGTTCTTTTAAAGACTGTCATGGTGTCCCCATGTTTATAGGGGGGTATTTTGACATGGTCCAAACATAAGTTATTGGATTAGTGTATCAAAATTTTACATAGAATTCACGTAGAAGAAAGTCTGCCACCAAATCCCTGGGCTTTATACCACCCAAGGTTTCACTACCACCCAACATTGGGGGAAAAGTGATAGCAAGGGTGAGAGAGGGTCATAAATTTTATGCCAAGTGGGCTAGGGCATTAGGCACCATTTGGATTCATATGGCACATACTTATCATGGCTCCTTTAGGAAAAGAACATCGGTTAATGTGAAAGGGTGACTGTTCATCCTCCAAGAATCACTTGTATTTGGGATCACTGGCACCTGAAGCTCCTTAGGTTTTCCCTTAAAGTTAGAGACTGTAGAGTGAAGGACATTTGGTCTACAATAAGATTCATTATTGTTAGGTCTACACAGAATAATATCACATTTAAATATTACACATGCATTATAGTTCATATCATTAAAGTCTTCCATGATGCACTTTGGGAAAAGAATTGAAACCTTCAATGCCAACTCAGTTTGAATAGGACTTTTGAAAATATATGTATTGCTTTTAGTTTTCAATAGTAACATGTTTTAGTAGAAACTCATACAGACAGAAAAGAATTGAAAATCATCTGAAAGTGGAATGGAATGGAGAGCGAAAAAAATATATTTTTTTGTACTTGACTTTGTGATGAAAAGGAGTTTCTTTTGCACACTTTTGCACACTGAAGGGCACATTATGATGGATCCTGCTTTAATTGAGTACAGGGAGTCATGTATAACTGTAATTGTGTTTTCACATCTAAGTCTTCTGTTGGGGTGTGCCAAAGAGCTCTAAGATCATTTAACTGGTCTTAGTGGCGAGAAGTGGGGGGATGAGTTCACTGAAGAAAATAGTAACTATTAAGCTGCACGTTGTAGACTATTTGGAAATTTACCATCAATTTGGGAAGCAAGAAGGACATTTTACACAAAGATAATGTGCCTGATTAAAAAAAGAGCAGGGGCTACACCTGGCTGGTTCAGTAGATAGAGCATGTGACTCTTGATCTGAGGGTTGTGGGTTTGAGCCCCACATTGGATGTAGAGATTATTTTAAAACACACACACACACACACACACACACACACACACTTAATGCACCTGCACAAAGACTCTAAAACACGAAAGCTGCATTATAATGGAAAAAGAGTGCTTTCGTGTAAATTGAACATTGAGCCCCACCAAAGTCCAGATGGGATTTCTGGAAGGTCTAATTTATAGATGTTCTGGGTTCCAAAAGAATCAAATGAAGAGTAGGACAGTGACTTTTATAAAAGTCAACTATGTCATCTAAGCCCATTTACAATGTAAAACCTCACTTCAGTAAGCTGAAAAATAGCCCCTTTCTAAGATGTCCACATTCTAATCCCAGGAACCTGTTAATATGTTACCTGATGGTAAAAGGGACTTTGCAGGGGTGAGTTGATTCTTGAACTCTTGAAATTATTCTGGAATATCTGGGTAGGACCAATGTAAGCACAAGAGTCCTTATAAGGAGGTGGCAGAAAGGTCAAAAGCAGAGAGGATGTATTGAGATGGAAGGCGGAAGCATAGGTTGGTCAGAAGCACTTGGAAGGGAGGAAGGGGTCCCAATCAGGGAATGTATGTGGCCACCAAAAGCTGGATAAGGCAAGGAAACAGATTGTCTCTCTGAGTCTCCGGAAGAAATGCAGTTCCGTCATGTTTGATTTTAGCTCAAAAGATCCATTCCAGACTTCTGACCTCCAGAGCTCCAAGACCATAAATGTGTTGTTTTAAGCCACTACATTTGTGGTCTTTTGTGACAGCAGCAATAGGAAAATAATATACTCATTTTCCTGGCTTTCTCTTCCCCCACCCCCCACCCTGCCTTTTGTTTATTTTATTGTGTTTGCCATTGATGTTTTTCTTAGGGTAATTAATTTACAAGACTAGGAAGTACATGAATATAATACTTGCTGATGGCTTTTCCCTTGGGTTTTGACTTTGGGGTAGGAGATACACCTATTAGAAAATACCCCCAAGAGGTTATAGTGATCGATGATCTAAGATCTTTGCAAAGAGTTAAAGACTATTTGGGCTAGAAAACACTGAGTAAGCAGCCTTAGCTAGTAAAATTAAGATGGGTAGCACAGTTGTGAAGAATTCATTGCTACAGTATAGGTAAACACTGTCAACACAAAGAGCAATTGAGCCACACTAGTAGCTACTTCCTAACTCCACCCATCAAAATCCCTTGGGGGAAGTGTAAGGGGAAAGAGGGAATTGTCTATGCATGGTCTCTCTTGAGATTAATGGCTCCTACATTTTAGTTCTTTGCTAGTTGTGGATATATTTTTCAAGAGAACAAGGAGTCAATACTCTTAGAGAAGATAGTTTGTTCAAATGTATTAAATGTATTCAACTTAAATGGAGAGAAAAACAAAAAATATCATCTAGTTATCATGTTCACAAGAACACTGCATTGAAAATTACTAGGTATGTCATTACCAAAGCACCAGAAGGTTGTCTGGTTATAACGTATAGCTTAACCAAACCTTAAACTCCTTTACTCAATCCAGAGTACTCAGTGTGGTGCTTTAGTGATCTCTTTCAAGTACCCTCGCCAGTGGTATAGTTTGTTCAGCTGAAAGAAGTCAGTTTGGGCAACTTATCAAAAAGCTCTAGAATGAATGGATGTTTCTTTGAGAGTAGAACAATCCAGCATTCTTCCAGCTGGCCAGTGTGCCTAAATTCTGCCTCTCAGATCACAGGCTCAGCCATAAGCATTCTATAAAAGGCTGACACCCTCTGGGCTTTGTAGCTTCCTAGAACTTTCTGCTCTGCCTTCAAATTTCACTATTCTAAACCTACCCTTTCACCCTCAGGTTGCAATTCAATTTGTTTTAGCCAACTGGGTGTTTCAGATGCCTTTCTGGCATTTCACTTATTCCTCCTCCCTAGAGGATTTAGACTTACCCTGCCTTTCAGTTCACCCACACACTTGGGCTATAAATTAACTTGCCCTTTGCTCCATATTTCTTAGCCATGATCAGCCAACCACATGTACTCAATCCTGGTTATAGGAACATGAGGCTGGGTCAAACCCTCAGCCCACCATTGCTAGAGGGAAGAGATCAGACTTCAGTTACATGCCTGGCTTTAGTCAAAACTTGATGGCATCTACTGGTGATGTAGGAGGGAGATGAACGATTTCTCTCAAAATTCAGTATAATTAGATGGGAAGAATTCTTAGACTTTAGGTGGTTGGAAAGAAGAGAAATCTGGGTAGGGTAAGGATTCAAGGAGGCTAACCTGGCTCTAAAGCATGACTCCACAAAGATCGCCAGAATCTCCAATGTTAGGGGTGTCGAGAGGAGGAAGATGAATACCTAGGGTCTGCTACAGGTTGGTCTAGGAAGTCCTATCTGGTTAGGGGGATTTTGAAAACCAGATTGCAGTTTGAAGATGAGAGCCAAAGTTAGAAGTACAGCACCTCACAACTTAGTCAGCAAGTGTCATTAGTAAGGTCCAAAATAGCCCCAGTGGGTACCTGGCTGGGACACAAAGGCAAGAATCCAGTCAGAGCACCAATTTACTATGCCAGATTAGGACTTGGCTGTGATGCAATAGGCATGAAGATGCCCACAGCCCATGTCTGGATGTCCTAAGGTCAGATTCAGGGTAATTGGATTTGTTACTCCCTCCAGCCAGTAAGACGAAGCTATTACTGTGATGGACCACAGATCGGCAGTTACAAGAACCATCATCTGCAGATGGAGACCCCGTCGTTTCAGGTGGTCAGATACCTGATCTGGATTTTTAATAACAATCCAGCAGAACACACGGAGGCTCTGTGATCTGAGCTGAATGACTAAAGGCTAGTCATGGAGGGAAAATAAGACACTTTGGACCCTTTGAAAGAATTAATGCCTTATACTTTCTCCTACATGAAAGATCTCTAGTTTGGGACACTCTGTAACCAGGATTAAGGTGATGCAAGAATCAAGGCTGAGAGTTTCATGCATCTCTGAGTAGGGTGTAATGCCCAATAAAGGTTGCATATCCCATGGACCTTCCAACAGAACCTTTTTAAAAAGAAGCCCTAAAATATTATTACCCCAAGGTGGAGATGGTGAAGGCCCACGGGAAGAGAGGATCGGCTCCTGGGGGAAGTACTCTGAAGCCAAAGGTAAATGCACTATAATTAATAATCTAGGACAGTGACCAGATAGAGTGTTGCTTGAATAGGTGGAGTCTGGATTTATCTTTCTCAGGAGGTGTTTTTTAGAAATGAAGAAAGAGGAGGATGGGGGGTGGGAAGAAGAAGGAGAGGAGGATTCAGGTCTCTGTTGTTGAAGGTCAGGAGCAGAGGGATTTGGGTGGTGGTAGTATTCAAATGGCTGGCTCAGGAATCCACATGGAGGAAAGGCCTAGGGGAACTCACGGGAAAAGAGCTGAGCGCCACATTTCTCAGGACGTAGTACTGGACTGCCTGGATTGCAGTCTCTTGGGTAGTGAGTCCTAGAATCTGCAGTTTATTAAACACTGCAAGGGGCTCTTTCCCATACAATGAAGTTTCAGGACTGTTAGGCCACTGAAAAGGTGTGGCCAAATGAATAGAGTGGCATGGAGTGGATGGGACAGGTAGACAACAGGGAATCGGGGAGGAGAGATATTTGAAACTGGCACATAATATATGCTGAAAAAAAATGATTTAAAAAATCCTAAACAATTTGTTACCAATTTATTTACTAAACCTACAATTCTATGGAGAACAATCTATGGCTTAGGTAGAATGAGGTATTAGGAAGCCTAGTGAGCTTGAAGTCAGAAGCCCTGGATTCAAGTCATGGTTGGATATTTATTGGCTGTGTGGTCTTGGCAAGTGACCTGGCACATACCCAAGATGATTATAAGAATTAAGTGGACCCCTATGTGCAAGGATTTAGTGGGCCACCAAAAGTATACACAATAAATAATGATTTTTTTCCCTGTACTCTCTTAAATACATTGTGTTTTAGTACAACAGATAATAGTCCTACAGAAATACATTTCACCAGAGCACCTGTAACTTAGGGGAAATTTCATATAATAGAAAACACACAATTCTGCAATTCTGCACACAAGCATCTCCTTATCTATGTGTCTCCACAGAATTAAGGCAAGGGCTAGACCAGAGGATGATTGGAGAAACTTCAGGGCATTACCTGTTACCCATTTCAAAGGGTGAGGTAGGACATTCCGCTTTTCAGCAGCTCAGATAGGCAACACTCGTGACTTCTGAAGCACTATCCAAGAGTTGATGGGCTGGGTGCCCGAGAGTCTCTCTAAATAATTGAGTACTCTACTGTGGTATGGCTCCAGAAAGCATGATTATGTTCTCCAGAAGGGCATTGATTTGCCAAGTCTTATTACACTCTCAAGAGTTATCCAATTCACTTAACAAGATTCCCTTTATGGAAAGGCAAAGAACATTCTAGTCATTTATCAGTAGATGGTATCAAATGCCATCCCTGGCAACTATGGCAACTTGGTATTATATGTGCTAACTCAGATTTTTGGAAGTCACTTAGTGCCAGAACGAATATCCCCAATCGTGGGCATTTTGAGTAAGACCTCCAACCCACTGTTATACACCCTCCCCACCACTGCCCTCTGATACACTAGTGTTTACCTACTTGGAACTTTGCCAAATTGTTTTCAGTTTAATTGAGGAAAAGACTGAGAAAAGGGAGAAACCCATAAGTCCACAGCACAGAGAACAGGGAATTCAGAAGCTGCTATCAGTGATAGCCCATCTTTGGATCCATCATAATAATAACACTAACACTGATAATAAAACATTTAGGTTTTATGTGCTTAGATTACAGAAACTGCGCTGAATGTTTTATATGCATTATTTTATGTATATATTACAGCAATCTTACAAGATAAAAATAATAAAATAGAATCCAGTATGGAAAGGTACTGCTCAAGATCCAACAGCTGTAATAGGCAAGATTTCAACTCAGACAGTGGAGTCCAGACAAAACGTTTAGCTACTGCATACACTGCTTCCTGTTACCTGCTTGGAATTATTTAGAATTTCTCGAAGAGCTGAACGTTACTTCTTTCTGTTGGTATGATCTGGCAAGGGGGCATCTGGTTCTCAAGGAGATTAGTGTGGTTAATCCAAAAATTAAATTGTGGGTTTTCCAGGCCAAGTAATGATCTATGGTATGAACTAGTGTTTTCTGGAAGTGTGTTTGACCTGAAGCTTTAATTTTCCTGGCCTGGTGAGAGACATAAGGAGCAAAGAAATAATTTCAGTTTTAGGAGTAAAACACTGATAACCACCAAGAAAATACTGTTATGAATTATGAAAATACTGTTATGAAATTATGTTTGCCCAAGGAAAAAAAGGCCTGTGTAATCTTATTTGATTGTAGTGATATAATCAAATTATCTTGTCTAGAATAGGAGGGGAAAGCACCTTGGATCTTAGTTCATGTATAGACATAATCAGAGTTGTAAGGTTGAAAATAACTTCACCTTTAGACCACTGGCATTTGGGGAGGTGATTCTTCCAGGAAGACCACTTTATCCAGTCATGACATTGCAGTAGCAGCTGCCTGCATTGTTGAAGGCTTTCTTCGTTGCAGGCATTGTACAAAACACTTTATCTGCATTACCTTGTTTTGACCTCACACAAATCCCAGGCCCATTTCACAGATTAGGAAATGGAGCAGATATATTAAGCGATTTGTCCAACTTTACGTTCCTAGAGCCAGGTTGGAATCCCAGGCCACCTGATAGCTATGCGTTTGCACATAAGGAGCATGCCACAGTGCCTCCACTCACATTGTGTGCTAGGGATGTTGCCTGGGATCCAAAGATCTAGACTTCGGTCTCAAGACCAGCCACCACTGGTCATCAGCCGCCCACCATTCAGGAAATGCCATGCAAGTTACTCACCTCCCACATTGGGATGCAGACAACTGCCCTGCGTCTCCCACAGTTTGCTTTCATTGGATGAAAAAGCTTCCTACATGACAGGTCTGATGAATAAGGACTTTAAAAAAATATTTCAACTTAAGCTGGATGGAATTTTTTGGTCTTCCTCAAACATGATCAGATTTGAACTGCATACGATGGAAAAGGGTAGGACTATGATAAAGATGTGGGGAAGGGAGAACATTTCAGGAAAGATGAATCATGTGACCCAAAGCACAGAATTTTGTAGCCCCTCCCCCAAAATGTTGAATAAAGGTAGAGTTCAACGTGTAGATTTGATGAAGGATAGGCAAAGTCTGGATTTGTCCTGAAAACAAAGTCGAAACACAGAAGATGGTTTCACGTGAGGGTTGTGTCCCATGCAATGGTCTATTTTTTTGGTAGTAATGCCTAGGATAAAGTGAGTGGGGAAAGAATAAAGCCAGACAGACCGATGACCATACTGCTGCCACTCTAGTTGAGCTCTGAAATGATAGGCTAGGGCTGCAGCAACAAAAGAGACTGGGCAGACGTGAGGGAGAATATGGGCTCATTCCGATTCTGGAGACTACACAGGTGTCCTTCGTGAGACAAAGGAAGTGATTAAAAGCTTGAGGATTTTGAGCCTGGGTGCCTGGGAGAAAGAGGTCAAATGGGGGAAGTCTGACATAGGAATCTCCACGTGGAAGAAAGAGGATAGGAATCTACTGTGAGAGTCTATCGTGGATACAGCAAATGTGCAATTGAATGTAGAGAACGAAAGCAGTGCAAGGAGCTCGGGTCCCAGAGCAAAGAAATGTGAAGCCATTTGGTACCGGGACGCTAGACAGTGGAAGCACGAAAGCCATTGAGCTTCCGAGCCAGTCAAAGGAATAATGGGGCAAGGTGTGCAGCTCAGTGTGTCTCTGTATTTGCAGGATTATAGAAGCAGCAATTCAACAGGAAGTTAAAATTAAAAAAGAAAGAAATGGATCATCATTAAAAAGATTCAATAGTCTGAATTACACAATGACCTACACGTACGTATGTATGTACGTAGCTATGTGATGTGTGTGTGTACATGTGTACCCAAGTTCCAATGTGAGGGGTTCAAAGAAAAGCATGACCAAATATCAGCTAGACTCTTGCCCTTTATGGCCTTTGCTAATACCCCTTTTTTTTTCTTCAAGTCTCAACAGGGTCCACTTTCTATAGGTGGAGAGATTGTTAGAAATGCCTTCCATGCTCAAATGAACTTGTTTTGCGCGGTGAATAATTTTCCTTTCTACCTATCTTGGCACCATCCGTTACACAATTTCTCTCCTCCTCATCTCATTTTGCTTCCAGAAACATATTCTCAAGTGCCTGGCTACGTCAGAAATACTCTCTATGGATGCTGCTCAGCCCTTAGTGCTGTGCAGAATCGCTGAGCTGTAATGCGCCACAGGCTCTAATATTTCTAACGCCTCCTGGAATCATCCCAGCATTAACCATTTATAAAATTCCAACTGCTACTCAATATGTAGAAATGCGATTGCATTTCGCTGCTTGCCAAAACAACAGGCCTTTCTGAGATCATTTTTCTTTTCTTTTGGTTTCCGGGAGAATACAATTTTGAGATCCGTGATTAGTTGCCAAGAGCAGGCTAGTGGTAGTTGTTTTTTTCCTAAATGATTTTATTATATTGAGGATTTGCCTCGGGACAGAATGTTCTACAGAGACTAATAGGTGAATAAATATGTAAATGCATTTTTATATGGCGACCCCTTACCCCATCCCACCTCCCCATGTTTATGTAAGGTTTACTAATACTTAATGAGGGAATTTTAAAAATCATTGTAAAGGCAAACAGTGGATCTGTTTTGCATTTGGAGGACGCAAAGGGACATTGAAGCCACGTTTTACAATTTAAACTAAAATCAAAGGTGGATAATATCACGGTGAAACATGGTCTTCCAGTGCTCCTGGAGCGATAAAGACTATTATAATGATGCAGGCCAATTCCACATAATGTGGTAGGTCGGATGCGGTGTCCTGGAGATGCTTCGAGTTACAGATACAGTCAGCTGAACATCAGAAGTCCTTACCAGCTTTGAGCTAAGGAGTTCCACTCTACTGTTTCCTTGGGAAGTCAAACATTGCTCTGTACCACAAGAAAGAGTTTCAGGACAATGTCTTTATGGGGTCTGCAACAGAAGAAAGGTTTCTTTCAGGCTGACGTTGTCAATCAGATCCCATAATCTAAAGAGTCAGTTATAAACATGGAGCAAACAAGCAAAACCAAATACTGCTGTGCTGGGGTTGGGGGTGGGGTGGGTAGGAGGGAAACAGCAATTAAGATTATATTCTGTGGGAAAAATCCAGAGATGTCATCTTGTCATTTCATGTTTTTAATGATTGCTATTATTAGTCAACTGATACACACATATTTTAAGTTTATGGTGTCAAATATGGCACTAATTACGAGGGATACAAAATAACTGACATGCTTCATGTTTTATGTTGGTGAGAAGGAAAAAAAAAACTTGTGCAAAGGTTAGGCATTGCTTCTTTTAAAAATTTGTTTTTCTATATTTAGAATCACAGAATAGAAGTAGGAAGAATTAGGAGGGAATATTACAAGAAAAAGCTCAGAAGGGAGGTTCTAATATTTTAATAGATTACCCAGGATAAGAAGAATGGGCCCACTCATAAAATTATGTAAACACGAAGGACATTCAAACACCATTTCCTGGAGAAAAAAAAAAAATGTCTGTCTTGTATAGGACACTTTATCTTTTTTGCCATTGCTAGAATGCATGCTTTCACAAAATGCTATTAGTATAAACTTTTCTTCTATGCCAGTAAACTCAACCTTGAAGTTCAGCTTCAAGAGCATGACACCTGTTACTTAAATCATTCCAAGCATGGTCAGTCAAGTTTATGGCATTTGCCTAAGAAAGAGTCTGTATCAGAGGGAATCTCTTAGATCAGTCTCCCAATAAAAAATAAGTCCTTTATAAATTTGACTGTTTAAGATATAAGATTAGGAATATGAAGATACTGAACCAATGACTTGGCAATCTGCCAACTGCCTTGTCAATCACCTATCTCACCGAAAAAAACCCTGGGGCGGCTCAGGCAAGGGCTTCAAGTAAGATAAGACACACGCTTCTGGTCCCTCCCTAACTTCCAGAATCTTGACAGGGAGGCAAGACACAGAAACAATTGAAAAAAAAAAATGCACGTGGTTCATACATGCATATGTATCATTATAATCCTAAACGGATTTTAGCAAATGACCTGGGTAGGCAGAATAATGACTCCTGAAAAATGTCCACATCCTAAACATGGCAAGAAGAGACTTCTCAAATGTGACTTAGGTGACCGGTCTCAAGATAGGGAGGTTATCCCAGATTGTCCCTGTGGGCCCAATCTTTTTTTTTTTTTTTTTAATTTATTTTTATTTTTTATTTTTTTTTCAATATATGAAATTTATTGTCAAATTGGTTTCCATACAACACCCAGTGCTCATCCCAACAGGTGCCCTCCTCAATACCCATCACCCACCCTCCCCTCCCTCCCACCCCCCATCAGCCCTCAGTTTGTTCTCAGTTTTTAAGAGTCTCTTATGCTTTGGCTCTCTCCCACTCTAACCTCTTTTTTTTTTCCTTCCCCTCCCCCATAGTCTTCTGTTAAGTTTCTCAGGATCCACATAAGAGTGAAAACATATGGTATCTGTCTTTCTCTGTATGGCTTATTTCACTTAGCATAACACTCTCCAGTTCCATCCACGTTGCTACAAAGGGCCATATTTCATTCTTTCTCATTGCCACGTAGTACTCCATTGTGTATATAAACCACAATTTCTTTATCCATTCATCAGTTGATGGAAATTTAGGCTTTTTCCATAATTAGGCTATTGTTGAGAGTGCTGCTATGAACATTGGGGTACAAGTGCCCCTATGCATCAGTACTCCTGTATCCCTTGGGTAGATTCCTAGCAGTGCTATTGCTGGGTCATAGGGTAGATCTAGTTTTAATTTTTTGAGGAACCTCCACATTGTTTTCCAGAGCGGCTGCACCAGTTTGCATTCCCACCAACAGTGCAAGAGGGTTCCCGTTTCTCCACATCCTCTCCAGCATCTATAGTCTCCTGATTTGTTCATTTTGGCCACTCTGACTGGTGTGAGGTGATATCTGAGTGTGGTTTTTATTTGTATTTCCCTGATGAGGAGTGACATTGAGCATCTTTTCATGTGCCTGTTGGCCATCCAGGTGTCTTCTTTAGAGAAGTGTCTATTCATGTTTTCTGCCCATTTCTTCACTGGATTATTTGTTTTTTGGGTGGGAGTTTGGTGAGCTCTTTATAGATTTTGGATACTAGCTCTTTGTCTGATATGTCATTTGCAAATATCTTTTCCCGTTCCGTTGGTTGCCTTTTGGTTTTGTTGGTTGTTTCCTTTGCTGTGCAGAAGCTTTTTATCTTCATAAGGTCCCAGTAGTTCATTTTTGCTTTTAATTCCCTTGCCTTTGGGGATGTGTCAAGTAAGAAATTGCTACGGCTGAGGTCAGAGAGGTCTTTTCCTGCTTTCTCCTAGAGTTTTGATGGTTTCCTGTCACATTCAGGTCCTTTATCCATTTTGAGTTTATTTTTGTGAATGGTGTGAGAAAGTGGTCTAGTTTCAGTCTTCTGCGTGTTGCTGTCCAGTTCTCCCAGCACCACTTGTTAAACAGACTGTCTTTTTTCCATTGGATGTTCTTTCCTGCTTTGTCAAAGATTAGTTGGCCATACGTTTGTGGGTCTAGTTCTGGGGTTTCTATTCTATTCCACTGGTCTATGTGTCTGTTTTTGTGCCAATACCATGCTGTCTTGATGATTACAGCTTTGTAGTAGAGGCTAAAGTCTGGGATTGTGATGCCTCCTGCTTTGGTCTTCTTCTTCAAAATTACTTTGGCTATTTGGGGCTGGTGGGCCCAATCTAATCACAAGTCCTTAAAGTTGGAAGAGGAAGGCAGAAGGTTGAGTCTACAGATGGCATCATGAGAAGAGCTGAAGTGGAGGCCATGTGTAAGGGACCCGAGAGCGCCCTCCAGGAACTCGGAGCTGCCTCCAGCCAATGCCAGGAAGGGAAGGGACCTCTGTCCTACAACTGTGCCGAAATGAATTCCGCCCACACCTGAATGAGCAAGAGAGGGGGATTCCTATGTAAAGGAATAAAAGTCCTGCTGACACCTTGGCCTTAGCCACACGAGCCCCCAAGTCAGACTCCTGGCCAACAAAACTGTGAGATAACATAGTTGTGTTGTTTGAAGCCACAAAGCTTGTGGCCACTTGTCACGGCAGCTTAGAGTACTAACGTACCACCAAAACAAGTGGCAAAAATTATTTAATTCTCTTACCGGCATTTGGGAAAGGAGAGGGAAGGATATTTTTTGGAGGAGCTTCGCTATTATGAAATTCAAACTGGTTTTGTAGGCTGGAGGAATGTGAATGGGGTTTAAGAGGGCAGAGCATTCCCCCCAAGGGAAAGTTCAGAGAGAGCGGTGTGAGTAAAGGCGTCTGACTGACAGAGTTGGTGTTGGGAAGGAGGAGGAAAGTGAGGATTAGGAATGTATCCTTGAGGACTCTGCATGCAAGAGGAGAAATTTGAGCTATCGGAGGAAATTCCTATTTCAACCCACCCTTACAGAGCAGCTAAGTGAGTTCCAACATTACCCCTGCCCTCCTGCATATCTCTTCAGCAACATCCAGGGACTCTAACACAAAAATAAAAAATTAACGCTTACTGATTACCCAAGACCATGCTCTGTACTAAGAGCTTTATTCATGTTCTTTACTTTGATCCTTACAACAATTTTTTTTTTCATGAGTATATTAAGGCTTAGGGAGATTTAACCAACCTACACCAGGGCACAGAGCTAACTAGGGGCAAACCCAGCATTCAAATCCAGACAAGAAAACCCTAGAGCTGAGTCTTAGCCATTTTAAGTAGTGCTCCCTTTGACAGCCAGACACGCAGTTTGTTTAAACTGCCTGCAGAATATTTTACTGATATATATTTGGTTATGCCTCTATGGGCCCAACCGACATTATGCATGCTAACGGAGGTGTAATCAACCATTTTAAAAAGGAAAGTGAAAACCAAATCTAATTATTCAGTTAGGTGAGAGGTCTGTAATGACCACAGCATGATTCATCCGAAAATTGTTCAGGTATCACAGCCAAACACTCCAGCTGGCTACAAAAAAGGATTCAATGACCAAATACAAACCTCAACTAAGTCGCATCTGAGTCTGAAAGAATGCCTGGTATTTATGCCACCATAGAGCATGCCGTGCCCACAATTTTGTCTGTGATGAGGAGCAGCTGGGACCCCAGCAACTGAATAGGTTACTAGGATGGCTTTTGTGTTATTCTGTTGAAATCCCTTCCTTGCTCCCGTAATTCTCCAAATATTGTCAGGACCAGAGGGAAAGCAGACATCTGAAAGGGACCTAATTAACATAGTGCATAATTCAAGGAATAACAAATGAATGCATGAGTGAATAGTGATGCCCAGATCTGAAATAGAGCATCCTGATGTTGGCTAACATTCTCAAAGAAGCTGTCATAAATTTCTGTCCTGCTACCACACACAGCCTGTCGGGTGGTACTTTGTCAAAATCCAAAATAAAGCTGACGTTTAGAACTTTTAACTTCTAACTTTTGAGTAAGAACCGATAAAACGTGGATTCTTTGTAGAATGCATGAATGTACCTGAGTTAAACCCATCTATTTTTATGTAAAGACTGAAATTGCGACACATGCTAGAAGAATCAAATATAATTAACAGATCATTAGAATTGAACTAATTTTTTTAAGTTTTATTTATTTTGAGAGAGAGAGCGAACACAAGCCGGGGAGGGGCACAGAGAGAGGGGGAGAAAGAGAATCCCAAGCTGGCTCTGCGCTGTCAGCACAGAGCCTGATGCGGGGCTTGAACTCAAACTGTGAGATCACGACCTGAGACAAAATCAAGAGTTGGATGCTTACTGACTGAACCACTCAGTGCCCCTGGAATTGAACTAATTTTTAATGGTAATAATTTGCAGAAAATAGGGTGTGGCTAATAACGTTTTATTGATGGTGCATAAAAGTTATCACAGGTGATTGCTTATCCACTTGAAAGCCAACATTCTTCCAGGAGAATAAGTTTTAGTTATTCTGGCTTTGATTCAATTTGATTTTAAAATGGATTTTGGTTAGGTAATAGAAGTACATGTAAGAAGTTTCAACAGGGATGCCTGGGCAGCTCAGTCAGCTAAGCGTCCAACTTTGGCTCAGGTCATGGCTCTCGCAGTTTGTGGGTTCCAGCCCTGCATCAGGCTCTCTGCTGATAGCTCAGAGCCTGGAGCCTACTTCAGATTCTGCGTCTCCCTGTCTCTCTGTACCCCCCCTGCTCACGCTCTCTCTCTCAAAAATAAACAAACATGAAAGAAATTTCAACATCTGACCCTCTTACCCTCAACCATGTTTCTTAATCTTTTTTGTTTGTTTGTCTTATTTTGGAAGCAATCACAGTTTCTTTTGTATCCTGTAACAGAGCTATATGTTTAAAAGTCTATGCATATATACACCTAACCATACACACAGTTTATTACTATAAAAAAGTCATCACTGGAAAATGGCTAAAAACCTAGTTTTCCACAGGTAGACAGAAGGAAAACATTTAAAAACAATTTAAGTAGATTAAAAAATGTGGCTGTGAATAAAAACAAATGCAGCTAATAGAGTATGTATCATTGTTTAGTCTCGTTAGTTGGGAAGTTAGTTGGGGGTTAAAGCAGAGGCTCAGGGAACAGATCTCAGCTTTTAGTTGGGTCTCAACTTGTACTTGTGTCAGGACTCTACGCCTTGGTTGCCTCACCTGTAAAATGGGTATAAAGACTGTGTAAACCTGAAGGTTACTGACACAATCCAGCTAACATGCTTAGCACAGTGCTTGACTCATATTAGAAACTCAAGCTTTAGAAACAGGAAAGAAAAACTGGCCAGAAACACAGCAATTATGTGTGATGTGTGTGTGTGTGTGTGTGTGTGAGAGAGAGAGAGAGAGAGAGAGAACACATGTGTTTTCAGCCCGGAGTGTTTTGGGGGGAAAAATGTCTTTCTAATTATTTTAGGCATTGCTTTCAGAAAATGGTATTTATTTGTAAGCTTAGGAGATATAACATTGGAAAGCTCATTTAAAAATTCAGAACCGGAGACTTAACACTTGATTTAAATTCATTTCTCAGTTTCCCCCCCCAAGCAGTGTATTAAAGTAATGGATGAAACCATAACAGAGGTTTCAAATGACAACAGGCTTAGAATCTAAGTGATAGGTCAATAAACGATGGCTTTCCTATGGTTCTAGCTTTTGCTCTAATAGATTGTTCCAGGCTATAATTTTTTGTTTCTTTTAGGATTCCATTATACTTCTTTACTTCATACTTCTTTGACATGCATTACCTTTCTTGGTCTGTTCTCTCACACTTGAGAGAGTAAGGTATATCCTTCTAAAAGACCCAGGCTTCTCCTTCTAAACTACCACCCACCAACCTATAAAATTTTAGAAGGCTCAAAAAAAAAATAACTTTCACCTGGAGCAAATAGACGCATAAGCACACATCTCTCCCCTGTTTGTCATCATCACTACCAGCAGCTATGCTTGATGTTAGCTTGGTGTTAGCGAAAGTACCATGGGAAGGAAAAGGTTGGAAAGTGCTGACAGAGATGTGGGAGAAACTTAACCTTTTGGCAAACAGTAGATAGATGTGAAAATAGAACCTAGCAGATATATCCGGTTGCCCATCACCTCTCCTCAAAGGACCTCACTAAAGTCAATATCACCTTGGCTCCCATGACAACCCCTTGACAAAGATAAATAGGTATCAAATATGCATTTGCTCCCAAGACCTCTGGGCATTGGTACAAAATGCAAATGCAAAACTCAGGCTGAATTAATCTCCTGATGTACCACTTAACGAAAAAGCCACAGAATGCAGGTTTACCGGTCCAAGCTTCTAGCCCTGCCTCTGCAAGGCTGTCAGCACCCTCTAAAAAAGAAAGTTGATAAAATTAAGCAGGCAGTTTCTGTTGGCATTTTCACACTGTATGAAACACATGTTCTGTTTAGAATGCAAACATGACTCCAGGGTTATAGGATCTTTTTCGGGATGCATGCCAATGAAGAGATTTCTGATCACAGGATTATGGTCTCAAAGTTGAAAACTTGGTTGAAACTACAGCAAGTAAATCAAGGCCCTCTTTGAGGAGAAGATTAGACAAATATCTAGCAACCTGGAGCCACGAAGTCGATGGGTCTGCAAAAATCAGTGCTCTGCCCTGGCAACCTCAAACTCTCTAACAAGTTCCTGGGCGCTGGCTCAACACTGAATGGATTCCTTCTGTTTGACAAGAGTGTTGTTGTCTGCTGTGGAAGAGGAAAAAGACTAAAGCAGGTGTTACCCTTGGGGTCTCTTTTGCCTTTACCAAGCTTAATGGTACCGAAATGGAAAAGATTCTACCGAAGACAAAAACCCCAAATTAAACCTGTGTTAGTTACGTGCAGTGTGCTGCAGTGATTAAATTCTCAAATCTGATGGTCTTTACCTGTTGGTCTTGTTTTGCTCTGCTTTAACCTTTATTTATTTTTGAGACAGAGAGAGACAGAGCATGAATGGGGGAGGGTCAGAGAGAGGGAGACACAGAATCTGAAACAGGCTCCAGGCTCTGAGCTGTCAGCACAGAGCCCGACATGGGGCTCGAACTCATGGACTGCGAGTTCCCGACCTGAGCCGAAGTTGGACGCTCAACCGACTGAGCCACCCAGGTGCCCCGTGTTTTCCTCTGCTTTAAAATGAGGATAATAGCAAATGCTCCAGTGAGCACATTTGAAAGTCAAAGAAAATCCTAGCTATAAAGAAAAGCTCAGCCTAAGAGTAGATACTTATTTTATACTCCATATAGATTAATGACCCTTTCTAAAGCTGTCTTGATTTCATATTGGCTGATTTGTTCTGCATTCATATATTAAGTTTACTGTATGTATTCTGTGTTCTATATGGTAAAATTAGTCTTCTGGAAGGCAGAAAATCTGTGGAAGGAAAAGAAGAGATTTCTCCTAAGAAAGAAGTAGGAGGGCAGCAGAGAGATATTGAAGTCCAGTTTTCTATGTTTTCTCCACGTCTCTGAATATCCACACTTTCCCTCCAGCAGGAAACAGGCCTGAGGGGAAAAGAACTGGGGATATGTTTGTATCTGTTTTGCACAAAGCTTTGAGTAGAAAGAACTCAAAACCATTTGCAACTCAGAGTTCTTGGAGGGAAGATTATTTAGCCAATTAGGCTTAAGGAAATATATTTCCAGGTCCTCTCTTGCTGGTTTGGGTACTAATCCCAGGTCTCAAAATAATATTCTGACTCTCCCCTAGCACAGTCCTCTTATAGCAAAAGGTCACATAAAGGAAATAGGCCTGGAGCCAGAGGCCTTGGGGGTGTCCCTCGCTGTGTGGTCTACTGGCTGTGACACTAAACCCTCCTGTCCACAACTTGTATCTGAGCTCCGGGCTTCAGCAAACATATAGCTGTTCACATCCAGGTATTTGGCTATTTGCTTTATTTTATTGTCCCCCCTCCTCCCCTGGAAAGTATTATATATTCACAAATATCATTGTATGTAGCTGATAAATGACCGAAAACCAACCTCAAAATGTATGAACTATAACTTCAGACCACTATGGGTTTTTATTTTCTTAGAGAATTATGCAGCATCATAATTCGCTTTATCCCCCCCCCATCCATATAATTTATTCCGAAAAGTACAATGTGAGGGGCGCCTAGGTGGCTCAGTCTGTTAAGCAACCAACTTCAGCTCAGGTCATGATCTCATGGTTCACGGGTTCGAGCCCAGCGTCAGGCTCAGTGCTGACAGATTCTCTGTCTCCCTCTTCTTTCTCTGCCCTTCCTCTGTGTTCTCTCTCACTCTCTTTCAGAAAGAAAGAAATAAACATTAAAATAAAAAAAGGAAAGCACAATGCAATAGGTCTTGGTCTGACACAAATCTGTCCTTGTTTTGTATAAAAAAATAGAAGATGCACACATTGATCATTGAGAGAGTTTTCCTGTGGCTGTGTTTTACTGAACTTGCCTTCCAATGGCATGGCTTTTTGTGTTTCTCTTCCTAGGTGCATGAGAAACTATATCGAAGGGTATGACCAGTGGGAGAAGGGCGGGTCATTCCTCTCAAGTCAGCCACACCATGTCTCTTCATCTTCTTGTCTGTTCCCCTCTCTTGCTCTGTCTTTAGCTTCACATGATTGCAATTGAATGAATCCACCTGCTCTGAAAGCTCATTTCCTAGTCCCCAGTGGGACGATTCAAGTTTTATTACTTTTAAAGATTCACCCAGGCTTTCACAAACATGAAAAGTGGATCACCTCAGAGTGGCAGCTTTCGGGTTTAAAAGATTTAAACTCCAAAGCAGAAACTGGCTTCTAATGCTCCACTTGAAAGGCTGCAAAGCTCCATTGGATGTATGTTTAACAGTTTTTATTCTCTTGTGAAAAATGAGGATGTTTATATCTTCACCGAAATCATAAAAAGACCCAGGTAGAAAATTTTCCATTACAAGTCACTGTTCCTGTGGTGTCATTTTAGGTAGAATAAATGAACGGGATCTGATCACAGGCTTGTAAATGTGAAATAACTCCTGAGTGATGTCAAACATCACAGCCATCCCACCTTCTGTGTGCAGAACACGTCTCATGAGACATCTGTCCGCAACCCTTCCCCCATAACATCATTTTTCCCTTCATGTCTCTGGGGCTGCTTTGCAATAAGAGTGATACATGGAGTACAAGCATCTGTGAGATTCAGCCTCAGAAAGTTCCGGGCTGGGCTGGGGGTGGAGAGGTGAATCGGTGCCAAAGCACAGCACAGCTCAACTGCCAGATGTCCAATACTGACAGCTGCTGCCTGGGGTTTACCTTGCAAGGGCTGCTGTCTAATTTCAACAGTAGACACAACAGGGAGAGAGAGAGGTTAATGTTCCTAAATCTGCCTTCAGAAGCTCTGGTCTTTGCCTCTCCATCCCTCAATGCTGTTGCGTCTCTAACAGGGATTCAGACAACTTTAATTGCCCCGGTGGCCATCTTGCCTGATATTCTAAATATACACATAGTTGGTTTGTAAAAAGGTCAGGTTGAATGCAAGTGAATGGACCCAACTCAATTACTGTGAGAATAAGGCCTGACATCTGTGGTCAGTGGATAGGGTCTCATCTGAAAAAAATGCCCACACTTGTAATCACTTCCCTAAAGAACAAGTGGGGTGTTACTCAGGATCCTAAATTGAAAAGGGACATCCCTAACAATAGAGGACATAAAAAGCGAGTGCAAATGCATTGGCTTCAAGATGTTCTAAGACTTGTTATTAACAGTTATTTCAACATAACTGTACCCCAAAATTTGCATTGATCAGTCTTTTACACATAAATATTGTCCATCTTCTTGAGGTCTCGTTAGTGCTGAGTGGTGGATTTATCTTCCATTTAATTCTTCTGGCAAATTCCCTGCAATTAGTAATAAATGTATCCAATTCTTTTTTATTTCCTAGAATTGATTCATCTTCTCCCACTTTAAACAAAAGTGTGGCATGACCTGGATTGTTTCTAACTGACATGATCTCATTAATCTATTTGTACATAACAACCATTCCCCAAATGTAGTGTTTTAAAACAACCACCACTTAATTGGCTCATGTTTCTAACTGGCTTGCCATGGCTCAGCAAGGAAAGCTTACTTCTTCTCCCTGAGTTGATAGCTGGGCTTGGTCAGGTTGAACCCAGTCCAGGCTGGAAGATCCAAAATGGCTTCCTTCACATGCCTAGGGCCTCAGCTGGGAAACTGAGGCTCACTTTCCTCATGGTCCTTCATCTTCTAGGTCCTCCTTTCCCTGTGGGCTTCTACCTTCAGAAGGTCATGATCTCCATCTGATCTCTCTAGCGGGATAGCCAAACTTAGTTATGGTAAATCGAAACTCTAAGCAAGCAAAGGCAGAGTCGGCCAAGCTTCTTAAACCCAAAGCCCAGGAGTGGTGTAGCTAACTCCTAACCTCTAATAACCAAAGCAATTCTCAGGCCAGAGAATGCTCAAGGGAAGAGGAAATACTCTCCATTTCTTGGTAGGCGAGCAACATCCACATATAAGAATGAGAGGAATTACTGGCAGTCATCTTTGCAGACAATTGACCACACCTATCATGCCATACATCTGTGTAAACACAGAGGGGAAGAAATACATGTGGGAATTTAGTATATATTAAGTTGTATGAGCCAAATACTTGGGGAAACTGATCTATTTAATAAATTGTTTTGAGGCCTTTGGTTAACCATTAAGAAGAAGGAATCCAGCTACATTAAAGAACACAATGTGATGAATAAATTTTAAAGAACTATAATGTTTTCTTTTTCTCAGAATGTGGAAGAGAGATTAAATGTAAAATTGAAAAAACACACACAACAAAGTCATAAAGGTAAACTCTGACTGGTCTGACAGATCTTACCAAATATAAACTTTATTTTTTTCCCAAATATAAACTTTGGAAGTGGATCCCAAAACCCTGTGTGCTGCCTCTGCTTAACGTAAAGGAATATACAAAAGAATATTGATCCCACCCTAAAAGTGAAGGGGGGAAAGCCAGATAATTTATAAAGTCATCTCCTTTCTTGACCTTATCAGAGAACAGAGGTCACACTGCAGCCAAATGAAGTGAATTCCAAAAGATAACAGCCACTCTAAGGAGAGAAGAAAGACCAGTTTCGCCTGGGGCAGAATATAGAAGGAAAGGTCAGCTACCATAACAGCAGGGAAGAAGAAAACAGCCAAAATTTTAGCAAATTCCTAAAAGCCAAATTTATGGGCTAACAGGACAGCTTAAAATACCTGGGAGCCCTAGACCTGAGGAGAATTCACAGTCCCTTATAGCCTCTTTTTCATGGACCTCTCCTGGTGTTCATGGGAAGCACTTAGGGACAGGGCAAGGGACCTCAGAGAGCCCCCTTCAGTAGCACTCAGCATGAAGCCACACCCACTTTCTTGGAAACTTCTTTCATACAAAGCAAATGCCCTAAGTCACTGGGGTAGGGGCAGGCAACCTTCTGTCCCAAAGGTTCAGACACAGATTAACCATCTCTGAGAGAAAAAACAAACAAGGGGCATCAGCTACTGAAGGACAAAGCCAAGGTACATTTCTGCTGAGTGATGGGTCAAAGCAAGAGGTCTGCCCCCGAGATGGGGATAGCGTAGCCCACAGCTGCAGGAAGGACACTACCGTTCCTCCCACTGGTCTCAGGCAGTGGCCCAGTACGGCTGCTGAAGAAATAGAATAAAACCCCTCTGCTTGGGGAGGAGACACAGGAAAATCCCTCCCACCCAAGAACCTTCCCCTTCCACCGATACAAGGTACACTTTGGACGGCATGGCAGAGGGGCAGGAATGCTAGCAACATCTGCTTGATTACCAACCCGATTGACTCAACTGCCCACGCTAAGGATCAGAAAGAAAAACAAATGTGCTTGTTTCAGGTCATACATGCTGGTTACCTTCCTCTTTACTCTTATACATAAGCAGTGTCCACTATTCAAACAAGAATTGTAAGAAAGGAGAGGAGGACGAAAAAGGAGAGACAGAGGGAAAGAGAGAAGGAGAGAGGGAAGGACGAAGGAAGGAATGAAAGAAAGGATAAGGCAGTCAACCTTCCCAAATCCAGAGATTGGACTCATGTGAGGATTACCAGACAGGAAATTTTGCAAACTATGTTTATTTTTAAATTTTTTATGTTTTAGTTATTTATTTATGGGAGAGAGAGACAGACAGACAGACAGAGTGTAAGTGGGGGAGGGTCAGAGAGAGAGGGAGACATAGAATCTGAAGCAGGCTCCAGGCTCTGAGCTGTCAGCACAGAGCCCGATGTGGGGCTCAAACCCACAGACCCAGAGATCATGACCTGAGCCGAAGTCAGATGCTCAGCCACCCAGGTGCCCCTCAGACTATGTTTAATATGTTAAACTACTGAATGGAAAAGGTAGAAGACATGTCTGGGCAGATGGAAAAGTATAAAAAGAAGCAAATGGGAAAACTGACAGGGTGGGAGATATACAACATAATATTGGAAATGAAAACTTCCATGGGCTCATTGGCAGATGTGATGCTAAAGATAAAGGATTCAATGAATCTGAAGGTGAGTCATGGATATGATCAAAACAGGGGGAACACAAGCAGTTTTAACAAATATCAAATAGTACACCAGAGCAGTAGGAAAGACGCAATAGTGGAACATCCGTGCAATTGGGAAGGAGGGAAGGAAGAGAGAGAGAGAACAGAAAGAGGAGATATTTGAAGAGATAACGTGAGCTGAATTTTCCACGTTTAAGGAAACAAACCAAACCACGGATTGAAGAATCTTAGTAAACCCCAAGTAGGTTAGAAATAAACAAACAAAAAGATAACAGACATATCATAGCCAAACTGTTCAAAACTATGAAGATATCATCTTAAGACAGCACAAGAATGAAGGAGTATTACATACAGAAAAGCACAGATGAGAATAATAACAAGTTTCTTGCAGAAACTAAACAAGCCAGCTTAAAGATAGAGACATATCTTTAAATTTGGGGTGGGGGGAGGGTTGCCTGGGTGGCTCAGTTGGTTCAGCGTCGGACTTCAGCTCAGATCATGATCTCATGGTTCATGAGTTTGTGCCCCACGTCAGGGTCTGTGCTGACATCTCAGAGCCTGGAGCCTGCTCTGGATTCTGTGTCTCCTTCTCTCTCTGCCCCTCCCCCACTCACGCTCTCTCTCAAAAATAAATAAAGATAATTTTTTTTAAAAAAAATGGGGGGGAGGGAGTCAACGAAAATATTAAACTGAGGAAAAATATCTTCTAAAACTGAGGAATCTATAAAACTTTGTTTTTTTCAGATACAAAAGCAAAGAGAATCATTGCTAGCATGTCTGTGCCATAAGAAATGTTAAAGTAGAAAGACTATAGAATCAAAATAAAATTTAGACCCATACAAAAAAAAGAAAAGTAAGGCACCTGGGTGGCTCGGTCAGTTAGGCATCCAACTCTTGGTTTCAGCTCAGGTCATGATCTGGCAGTTTCATGAGTTCGAGCCCCGTAACGGACTCTGTGCTGGCAGTGAGGAGCCTGCTTGGGATTCTCTCTGTCTCTCTCTCTCTCTCTCTATGTCCCTCCCCACTTGTGCCGTCTCTCCTTTTCTCAAAATAAATAAATAAACTTTAAAAAAAATTGAGTAAACATTATTTAAAAAGAAAAGAAATGAAGAGCACCAGAAACGATTTTAAAAAGAAAAAAAATCATGTTTTGTTTGTGTTTTTTACTGTTTATCATCTTCTTAAAAATGATTGGTTATCTAAATCAAAAAGGCTTAACCACTGTATGGTTGATAATGTATGTAGAAGTATGATGTCAGTGTCATGAATTAAGAGGAATGGAAGTGTAAGATTTTTATGATATGTGATAAGTGGCATGATATTAGCAAATAATTGTGATAAGTTCAAGATGTAGATTGTAACCACAAACACACAAGAAGACAAATAATACAACAATGAAAACTAATTATAAACTATACTTTATAAATTAATGCAAGAAAAAAAGATAAGATAAATAGAATTCAAATAGCAGGATAATACACTCAAATACTTTATCAATAATTACATTAAATATCCAGACACCCCAAATAGAAAATAGATGGTCAGGTAAAATAAAAGCAAAGGTTCAACGGTATGTTGTCTATGAGAAAGTCTTATGAATTGCTTGAATATGAAAAGATGCAAAAAGAATATGTAACATTAATCAAAAGAAAGCTAGAGTGCTCTATTGGTATCAGAAAAGTGGATTCAAAAATAAGAACTATCACCAGCTTTAAAAAAAGACAATACATAATAAATGAACCACTCTGGTGCAGGATTTTGATGGTGGGAGAGACCATGTATGTATGGGGACAAAGGGTATATGTGAATACTCTGTACTTTCTGATAATTTTTGCTGTAAACTTAAAGCTATTCTAAAAAACCAAGACTATTAAAGTAATAACAATAATAATATAACAGTATATAATAATAAATGGTTAAATAAATCAAGAGGAGATAATAATCCTAAATATGTGGGTACCTAGTTCCAGAGCTCCAAAGTACATGAAGCAAAAACAGGTAGAACTAAAAAGAGAAAAATTGACATACCCACAAATATAATTGGAGACTCCAATGCATGCCTCTCAGAAATTGATAGAACAAGCATAAAGTAAACAAATAAAAATAGAGAAGATCTGAATAATGCTATTAACCACCTTGACCTAATAGCCATTTAGAGAACACTACATCCAATAGTAACAGAATGAACTTGTAATTTAAGAATACATTATCCACAGGGGCACCTGGGTGGCTCAGTTGGTTGGGCTCTTGGTTTTGGCTCAGGTCATGATCTCACGGTTCGTGGGCTCAAGCCCTGAGGCCGGCTTGTGCTATCAGGGCAGAGCCTGCTTGGGATTCTCTCTCTCCCTCTCTCTCTCTGCCCCTCCCCTGCTTGCTCTCTCTGTCTCTCTCTCAAAATTAATGAATTTTAAAAAATAAAAAATATATTATCCACAAAGGTAAAACTCATTCTGTGCGACAAAACAAATCTTAACATGTTTTAGAGAGGGGCGCCTGGGTGGCTGGCCAGTCAGTTGAGCGTCCCATTCTTGATTTCCTCTCAGGCCAGGATCTCACAGTTTGTGGTATCGAGCCCCACGTCAGGCTCTGCATTGTCAGCACAGAGCCCGCTTTGGATTCTCTTTCTCTCTGCCCCTCCCCTGCTTGCACTCTCTCTCTCTCTCTCTCTCAAAATAAATAAATAAACATTAACAAAATTAACCTTTAAAAGAATTGAAATAATACAAAGTATGTCCTCTTACAGCATAGGAATTAAAATAGAAATAAAGAGAGAAGAAAGATAAATTATCTATGAGTCAAGAAGTCATAGGGAAAATTGGAAAACTGAATTGAATTGAATGAAAACAAAAATACAAAATGTCAACATTTGTGGGATGCAATTAAAGCAGTACTTTAGAAGGCTATTTGTAGAAATAAATGTTTATAGAAGATAATAAAGATTCAAAACAATGGTCTAGCTTCCCTCTCAGAAACCCAAAAAAGAGAGCAAATTAAATCCAAAGTAAGCATGAGAAAAGAATAATAAAAATAAGAGATAGATTAAAGAATAGAGGGGGGCACCTGGGTGGCTCAGTCGGTTGGGCAGCCGACTTCGGCTCAGGTCATGATCTCGCGGTCCGTGAGTTCGAGCCCCGCGTCGGGCTCTGTGCTGACAGCTCAGAGCCTGGAGCCTGCTTCAGATTCTGTGTCTCCCTCTCTCTGACCCTCCCCCGTTCATGCTCTGTCTCTCTCTGTCTCAAAAATAAATAAACGTTAAAAAAAAATTAAAAAAAAAAAAAAAAAAAGAATAGAGGGGATTAAGAGTACACTTATCATGGTGAGCACTGAGTAATATATAGAATTGCTGCTTATATTCTACACCTGAAACTAATATAACACTGTATTTTAATTATACTTCAATAAAAGAAATTTCTAGATAAAAGAAAATTTTTAAAAAAAGCAAAATTCAAAGTAAGGAAAGGAAACCAGATAAACAATCAAAAACTTAATGGAACCGAAAACTGTTTTAAGAGATCAAAGCAAAAACTGATCAAAAAATGTAGAAGAAGGTGTAATCTAACAATATTACAGCTGAAAAATTGCTTATCAGTACATACTCTATAGACTTTAAAATGTTAACAGAATATTATGAAAAAAGTTTACGTTAAGAAATTTGATAACATATGAAATGGACAAGTTTTTTGAAAGACACTATTAACAAAGCTCATTCAAGAAGAAATAGATTAATATCCATTAATGAAATTCATTTAATAATTTAAAAATATTTCCCCTTAGAAAACTTGAGGCCCAGATGGCTGCACCAGTAAATTTTACCAAACGGTAAAAATCAGTAGTAATAGTAATACAAATCGTGCA
The DNA here is from genome assembly GCF_023721935.1 of Panthera uncia. Lineage (NCBI taxonomy): Eukaryota > Metazoa > Chordata > Mammalia > Carnivora > Felidae > Panthera > Panthera uncia. The sequence goes on along the minus strand of NC_064814.1, from coordinate 21,628,689 downwards.
GAAAATAGAAGATAGAACACTTACCAACTCATTTTATGAAGACAGAATCTCTCTATTAACGAAACCAAAGATGTTACAAAAACAAAATAAAACAAAAAAAGCAGAAAGCAGCATCTTCTATTAAGTTAGAGATATAAATCCTTTACAAAATGTTAATAAATTGAATGCATCAACAACAACAACAACAACAACAACAACAACAACAACAAAAACCCCCAAAACAGATAACACAACAAGACACGTTAGGGTTGATCTTAGGAATGCAAAGGTGGCTCAATATTAACAAAAGCAGTGTACTAGACTTTTAAGCAAAGTGTGTGTGTATGTGTATATATATATATATATATATATGCAGAAAAAGCACTCAACAAAATTCAATGTCAACTCACTATAAAAATTCTCAGCAAATTAGAAATAGACAGAAATTCCTCAACTTGAAAAATGACACCTACAAAACAGGGAGCATCATGCTTAATGGTGAAGAACTGAACGTGATCATCCCAAGACAAAGAAAACATCGTCCGCTTAACATTGTTCTAGTGGTTCTACCACTTAAAACAAGGAAAATAGAGGCATGTACATTGGAAAAGAAGATATAAAACAGAATTTTATTTACAGAATGGATGATAATTTACATAGAAAACCCCAGAGAATTTACAAAAGAGCTACCAGAACTAACAAGTGAGCTTAGCAATGCAGGAGGATGAGCACTAATACGTTAAAATTTCATAACAATGAACAATTAGAAATTGAAATAAAAATAGCATCAAAAGTTACAGTAGCATCAAAATCAAGAAACTTTTAGAAATAGCTTTGAAAGAAGATGTGCAATATCTATATGCTAAAAAACTACAAAACATTGAATGTGAGAAGCCAAATTTTAAAAATAAATTACATAAGTGGAAAAATATATTCATTGATCAGGCGGACCTGAGATTATCAAAGTTGTCAAATCTCCTCTGAATCAGTCTATACATTGAAAATAATCCTGGGGCACCTGGATTGTGGCTGTCAGTTGAGCATCTGATTTTGGCTCAGGTCATGATCTCACAGTTCATGAGTTCAAGCCCCACATTGGGCTCTCTGCTGTCAGTGCAGAGCCTGCTTTGGATCCTCTGTCCCCCTCTCTCTCTGCCCTTCCCCTGCTCATGCTCTGTCCCCCAAAACTAAATAAACATTTCTAAGAAAGAAAGAAAAGAAAGAAAGAAGACAATCCCAATAAAAAAAACCTAGATTTTTTTCGTGGAAATTGAAAAACTGATTCAAAAATGTATATGAAAATGAAAAAGACTTACAATAATCAAAGCAATTGGCAGAATAAAAACAAAGTTGGAGGACACACATACAGATTTCAAGCTTTACTATGTATGGAATTCCATAATTTAGACCCTGTGATGTTAACAATGTAACAGACATACAGATTGATGGAACAAAATGCTTATTTTGTTAGTTATTTTCAGATAAATGCCATCTCATTTCTTTGAAAAATAATTCACTTCTGCTTTGATCATTCATCTCAACTCTCTCCTTTATTCTGTTACTCAATTTACATGATTGCCTTCCTCCCTGTGAGCTTCCTTTCTGCACAGAAACTGAAGCTTTTTCAGGAGTTTTCTGGAACTTTCTTTTAGCTAAAACTAACAACAGCATTCTTTCTAAACCTATTTTCCCTATCTGGGAATTTTTTCACTTTGCCACTAGTTCCTTTTAGAAACTCTCTCTGTTCCTTTTAGACTCTAATACCACATTTTTTGGTTTCTCTTCCTTTTTTTTTTCTTTCATTTCTCCCCCCTTTGAGAATCTCCAGATTAGAAGGAAGCTGGAAAAAAAAATGGACAGGAATTAATTTTTATTTTCTAATAATTTTGCTTTCTCTCTCTAAAGTGGAATTTCGGTTCATCTAGGACTAATTTTTATTTATTTATTTTTGTATTCAGTTTATTTGAACAAACCCAAGTTTGTTTTTTGTTTCTGTTTTTGTTTTTCAGTTTAACTGTTTCTCTTCTTGTTTACTTCTCTGTTCCTGGCTCACATGGTGATTTTTCTTCCTCCTCAAGCCCTTTCCCAAAGATGCTTAACCTTCTGCTCATTTTTCTCATGTTCTCTCTTTCTATTAGTTTCTGTACCTTTAGTCATCACCCCTGTGTCAACAGCTCTCAGAGCCCCACCTCCAGCCTCAGCTTCCTTTGCAAAATTCAGTCGCTATTTTCACCCCTCCAGTGTCTGTAAAAAGTCTTCATATGGATACCCCATCCTCTCTTTATGTGCTTCAGATATGAGTACATTTTTATCTGAAGGACAATAGCACTCTTAATTCATCTCTAGTTCTCAGTTCTTATTGATCCTTCTTGAACATTCCTCACCTTTATTTTCTTCCCTTTCCAATCAAGTCTCCAACTTTTGTTATTTTCCTGCTCAGAGAATTCCAGTTGCAATAGCTTCAAATTACTTCCCTTTATTTGTGTGTCTCCAAATGTGACACTACTCAAAACACACAAATTTTATATTCTGTCCTCATCGTGTGTCCTTATTTATTCCGTAATCATTCTAAGTAAAAATCTTTATTGCTATTGTTCTTCTGCCCATACTTACTTCAACTCAAGGATATTTTCTCTGTGTGAGGGGTGCTTGGGTGGCTTCGTCAGTTAAGCCTCCAACTCTTGATTTAGACTCAAGTCAGGAACTCACAGTTCGTGAGTTTGAGCCCCGCATCAGGGCTCTGTGCTGAGTGCGGAGCCTGCTTGGGATTCTTTCTCTCTCCCTCTCTCTGCCCCTCTCCTGCTTGCACATGCGTGCTCTCTCTCTCTCTCTCTCTCTCTCTCTTTCTCAAAATAAATAAACTTTTTTAAAAAGGTAACTTTCTCTGTGCAAGATACTGTGTTACATGTTGACAATAAAAGAGAAACTTTAAGCACTTAATTAAAAAGCTGTAAAGAAAGAGACAGATTTCAAAGCAACTATCATGAAATCTAGTAGGTGATAAAAAGGTAATATGAAGAGGTCCTTCAGCAACAAAAACGAGGGGTAATCAGATCTTTATTAAAGGTAGGAAAATATACAAATAGGAAATGACACATAAAAGCAACTGATAAAGAAGTGATGTGAGCAGAGAGAGTGACAGGTGCAAAGGCTCAGGGGCGTGACACCCATGATGGATCTGGACCAGGAAGAGTCCTGTGTGTCTAAAGCGCATTCTCTCACACCTGATAAACACATGTCATCTGTCCTTCCACACATCTCTTCCATGCCCTAATTCTAATTCCTGTTGATTTCCACCTGTTTCTATAAGTTCTCATGAACTTATTTCTATTTCACTTCTTATTTCACTTCTATTTTTTTAAGGATTTGGCCATAAACTCCTTTGACTAAACATAACCTATGCTGTTGTGATAGTGATATTGTTGGGTACTCCCTGGGAGATTATGAGGATCTGAAGGCCAAGAATAATGATTTACATTTATCCTCCTCCTTCCCCTCTTTCTCCTCTTCTTCCTCCTTTGTTTTGCCTCATTGCCATGTGCATAAAAACTCCTTGAAAATTATTTCAAGTAGAGTTTCTATAGGTAGAGAATGGGGGTTACTTAGATGTTGTCTATATAAGTGGCTCTAAACCAAGGTACCTCATTAGTGTCACTTGGATAGCTTTTAATAAATACTAATTTCTTTAAAAATCTTTTTAATGTTTATTTATTTTTTGAGAGCGAGAGGGCGAGTGTGAGCTAGGGGTGGGGCAGAGAGAGAGGGAGACAGAGGATCCAAAGCAGGCTCTATGCTGACAGCCGTGAGCCCAGTGTGGGGCTTGAACTCACGAACCATGAGATCATGAGCTGAGCTGAAGTCAAACGCTTAACCCACTGAGCCACCCAGGCACCCCAACACTAATTTCTTTAGTGTCTGGACTTCACCTACTGTCCACTTAAATCTAGACTCTTGGAAGAAAACCTGATCCCTGATGTCTAGGTATCTCTGTGTATGTGATGTACATGTACCTTATATCTACAACTCTATATGAGTCTGATGGGGAATAGGGAGCTAGTTGAAAAATATTGATGTACTTTTTGTTTTTTTTTGTTTTTTTTTTTGATGAGGAATTTAAAGCTCGGAGAGGTAAGAGCTTGATTCAGGTCACCCGACTTGAGGTAAAGCTGTGAATGGAGGCCTGACTTTCTGACTCTCGGTCATAAATTTCAGTTTATTCCCTGCTACCTCTGCAGAACAAACTCTGTCCTCTTTTTGAGTGTGACGATCAAATAGTCTCCATTTCTGTGATTCTTCAAGACACAATACCTACCCGTAGGAAGAAAACAGCATGACATTCTTTACGTGTTGAGTGGTCTCCTTCCTGACTTGCCTGGCTGCCTTCACCAAAGCAGATTCTGGGTGTGTGAGAAAAACCCAGATCTAAGCAACTGCTGAAGTCACTCCTGCTTTAAAAAGAAAAGAGCACACGTGTAAATCTATGGGGAAAACTTGAGGGAAGAATGTCTATCTTCAATGTCAGGAATGTAGCTCCAAAGTCGCACAGGGAAGCTAAGAACAGGCTGAAACTTCTCCAACATGTCACATGGCTCTGTGCAGGCCAAGCCAACGCAACAAGAATGTCCTTCACATGACACTGAGCCACTTTATAAACTGGAGCAGGTGGGGGCAATGTAAGCAGATGGAAAGAAGGCCATGGGACTGAAGTGTTTTGTTTTGTTTTCTTTCTTACACTTTTCCGTTTGTCCTTATGAACTACCTTGAATGCACAGCCCTGTGTTGCCTCCTTGCTTTTTAATCATGAGAAGTGGGACATTCAGGACTTTATCTCCCTCGATCTTATTGTAAACTACCTGACTTTCTTTTTTCTTTTACCCTCTTTGATGCATTGTCTAATATATTTCAATTCCCAAGGAGGTTGGTTTTTTTTTTTTTTTTTCTTTCCTTGTGAAATTATTTATTTATTTTTCTGGACAGCTCATTGCTTAATGCCTCAAAAGTCTGCAATTTCTCAACATAATTTCCTCTTTGGTACACAGCAGTGGAAACCATTTCTTTCAAGTTCTCCCTTTACAAGAAAAACTACAAATAGTAAAATACCCTGTGGTGTTTTTTTTTTTTTTTAAACTGAAGTAAACTTGTCCTCGGGGAGATGAGTATTGAGCTGTTGTATTCTTTCTACGTGTTGCAATTTCCCAGATACCGATTGAAAGTAAAGAACACTAGTAAGTTCTTGGTTGTTTGCTCCAAAGGAGAGATAAAGTAAAAGCTATAAGTTTTGGCTTTGGACGTTGTTTTTGCACCGGCATATTTATGGGCATTGTGCTATAGGACACAGCTTCAAATAAAATAGCGAAGACACGTGGCCCATGAGTAGCCACAAAGTTGTCATACCATGCACACCAATCCCCTTTCTGCAACAGGGAAAGGGTATAACTTGAGAAACATTTCACAGATCTCAGTCTGTAGGAATAAAGACATATGATACATTCAGGAGCAAGAATAGTAATCTGTTAAGTATTGTAGTTTCAAATCCCTGCTGAGATAGATGCACACTGAATCAAATTTAGACCAAATAAAGAACAAGGTCTCAAAAGAATGTCCAATTTAGCTAACTACCTCAGATAATGTCAACAATTGGAAACACATTTGCCTATAGAAAATCCAATGTCTCCTTTTTTTTTTTTTTTTTACATTTTATTTATTTTTATAGACAGAGAGAGACAGAGCACAAGTAGGGGAGGGGCAGAGAGAGAGGGAGACACAGAATCCGAAGCAGGTTGCAGGCTCTGAGCTGTCAGCACAGAGCCCGACGCAGGGCTCGAACTCACAAACCGCGAGATCGTGACCTGAGCCAAAGTCGAACGCTTAACCAACTGAGCCACCCAGGCATCCCCAGTGTCTCCTTCTTTGACATTGAACCAATGAACTCCATTGGTTCATTTTTTTTTTTAAACACAGTAAGAGAGCTGGTTTTATCCCACTCTCTGCTCATATGTGAATTCATCTTATGTTTGTCAGACTTTAGGCTTTGAGTTTTCAAGTTTCTGGAGTTCAGAAGCTTTGAAAAATAAATTTGTTATTCCTATGGATTATTAACAGATGTCATCATACTATCCAGTGAAGTGTTCAGGTTCTTGTAGATAGGTACACAGATGTGGGTTCAAATATATACTGGGTAACCTAAATATCGTGAGAAAGTACCATATTCTTCTAAGCATGAGTTTCCCCACCCATGTTCCAGGACTACTTATGATGCTAAAATCATGCCATTGTTAGGAGAATTAGCTGAAATCACCAATTTAGATGATTAATGACTACCATGTAGTAAGCACTCAATTGATTACAGCACCTTTTAGTTAACTAATAAAACGTAGTATTATTAGATGATAGTGGGATCAAGCTTACAACAAAAGTATTCTTCATTCCTAACTATTTTTTAAAAGAATGCAATAAACCTTATTTCCCTGATGTTACTCTACCATGCCAAGACAAATATTGAAAGCAGAAATATCATTTTGAATTTTACATAAGGACATCAAGCTATAATCAATCAAGAGGTACGTGAAGTACATTTACAGCTACCAGCCCCGGATTTTTGTAGATATAATGGGAAATTACAAGCTATTGATTTAAGCAAAACACACTCGATGTAGCTTCCCTTTATAGCCTTGGTCTAAATTACAGCATTTTGCAGTAGATTTATGACTCCTGAATAACTCCACTGGAAGACTGATTGGTTTCTTGGTATCTCAGTGGAGTGAAGTACTTAGTTTTATTCAACAGCACAGTGTTCCTGGTGTTGTTCAGTAAAAGTTGTATTTGTGACTTGGGAAAATCCTATATGCACAAATATTGCCCCTCACCTTTTCATGACCTAAAGGTGAAAGACACAATGAACATAAGACACAACAGAATCAAAATTCTCAGTAGCCTCATCAGACTGGAACAGTGACATTTAAAAGATCAAATATAAAATCCAATATTCTGATTTGAAAATGGCCACTGGACAGATCAGGGATAGTAGGAATGAATTTAAGTCAGATTTCCCAAACAGAAATCCAGGAAATACTACAGTTATCCAAGACGGTAGTGTAGCCTTTCTCCACCCACAACATATATTATCATTTGTTGTCCTTCCTCCTGGTTTCATGCTAGAATACTTCCATCTATATAAGTAAATGAATATTAATAGGGAAATAATGACATAGTTGAAGCAAGCCAAAACACAAAGAGTAAATGAAAAGCAAGTATCTATTTGACTCCTCTGTTCTCTACCTTCTGTTAATGACATCAGCAATGACACACATCCTCACCATCAGTTTTCTTGGTTCCATCTGCCCAAATTTTACTTTTAGGTCCAATCCTCATTCTTTGGGGGACTCCTACTGTCTAACTTGTTATTCTGTCTCCACTGCTTCCCCTCTAAAACTCTTTGTTGTACCTCATTCTTCTAAAATGCACACAGGAGCTTAGCATTTTTTTGCTTAAAATTCTTCCATAAATATCTATATCCTAGACAATTAAGTCACAACACTTTTACATAGCACAGAAGGCCCCTTTTAACTTCCTTTACTTCCTTTATTTCCACACTCAGTCATGTTGAACCATGTATGTATTTTCCACACTATCCCAAACTTTCACAAGTCAATGGCTTCGGCATCTTCCTACCTTTGTTTAGAATTACCCTTATTTCCACTTTTTTTTTTGTTTTTTTACTTTTTCATGCTTCAAATCCAAAGGCAGAAATCAAATCTATATAGGATAATTAACTGATCTATCCTTTTTCCTTCACAATGTTATATGCTTTATTTTCTAAGTATTAATTTATATGAATCTTTCTCAAACAGTGGTGAACATTTTAAAGCTTTAGACCACAATGGATTATACCCAGCTTCTATGGAGAAATTGACACATTGGAGGTATCTAATAAAGTTTTGAAAAATTAAAGGCTTTTAATAATTCAGATAAAATGATTGTTTAAACTGGATTGTGACACTTGGAGGTTGTCATTGGTCAGCTATTCCATGCTATAATCCTATGGAGTAATTAGCTTTGTCTTGAGTAAGCAAAACAGGACTCAGATACAATTTGGTAAAGAATTGTGTATGACTAGGTCCTTAATATGCCTTTCTCTTGGCAACTCATTTCCCCCCTGAATTCCACAGCGAGAAGCATGCATTTAACTCCCACAGTGGAAAGCCTTGACCTAATTTTAAGGAAATCCTAGAAGAATCTACAGTCATTAATTCTGGAGCTGGTTGTTTCAGAGAGAAAAGCAGATCGATATGTGTATATGCTGTCAAAACGACAGGCCTGTTTCCAAGATGGGAACACAAATTGGCCATCATTTCACCCACAAGTTATTCCCGTTCTTGATCAAATAATTGCTAGGGAAATACTATTTTTAATTGAACAAGTGATTCATGTCTCTGGAGTACAGAACATGTATTCCACGGACTGCAAATAACCAGCTGGTGATAGCTCTCAACGTTTGCTGGTTAGAACCTCTATCGGAGCTGAGTGTCCTAGTCCTGAAATGACATTACATCTATTCAGCTGTTCTGAAGCAAATTTCTAGAAAACTCTCTGAAAGGTACACAGATTGACTGCTGTTGGAAAAATTCCTTCTTTGAGGCCTTATAATTTTAATCCTCTAAATGGCAATCTCCCAAGAAATAGATGGCCTCACCAATGCAACAAAACCGTTGGATTGGTTGGTTTCCAAGGATACTGAAGGGAAAGTAGACTACTTTTAAAATGAAACCTTTGCCTAAAAATAATAGAAAAGAATAGAGATGAGGAAGTCCCCAATTAATTGCATTCACCACAGCAGCCCATCTAAGAAGCGAGGCTGTCAGATTATAAATTTTCAAAGATTCCCCGATAGTTTGTAATAGTAAATTTGAATACCAACTTACTCTATATCTCGCAGTATGATCCTATCAGGAAGCTACTCTTTAAAAACCACTCGATAGGGTTAACCCATTCAGAAAGAGGGATTCTAAACAGGAGGGAGGATTCTAAATGAGGGAGACTAACTGCAAATTTCACTGCTACTCACCCCAAGTCGTGTTTTTGCCTAGTTGAACCCTGCCCAGCTGGGGATCCTAGTGCAGAACTATCTGAGCCACACTCGGAGGGAAGACTCACAAAAAAATAATTGAAGAATAAACTTTCTGCCCAGGCCAATTGGGTAAATTGCTTTTGTGCTTTTCCATGACTTGCTTTTGCCAGATGGAATAGTTGGCACTCAGGACGGTGGCACTGGACCAGATTTTGGAGCAATGGGATTTTTGAAAATGATTTATTTTTTCCCTCTACAGACAGTTACTCCGGCACAGATGGTTTCTCTGAATGATGAGCCCAGAGTCTTTTCCGTCATATTTCGCCATTGTAAAAATCTATCCGCTGCAGTGGCTTCGGCTTTTCGCTTCGTGTATCCAAGAGAATGTGTAAGGAAGTTCAGAATGAAGACCAAAGTTTGGCACCCAGCATGTATAAGACGAAGCCCTTCAGAGATGGCTCTGTGATCATCATAAGCTGAAATCCTTCTTTTCCCTCCCCTTCTGTTCCTACTATGAAATTCCATCTTCAGCAAATAATGTTAATAGGGGAAAATCAACCAGAGAAGAATGGAAAATTATAGCTGTCCTTCTCTGGACTAATACGCAAACTTAGATTGTGTTATGGGAGTCCTTAGTACTTACTGTTAACTCTCCCAACGAGATTAAGACCTAATTAGGAATGCCATGTTAATATTCAAGGCCGAATTAGGGTAAAAGAAATACTCGGGTTAAAACCTATCCGTGATAACTATGCAAACAACATCTCAAGGACTGCCCAATTTCTACGGAAAGAAACCTGTCTTTGGAAAGGAAACTTAATATTTCCTGAGAATCAATTACATGCTGTAAATGTAAATCTCTATAAAATCCCTGAGACTCTGTGAATCCTTACCCCCATTTTACAGACAGGTAAAATGAGAATTAGAAAGATTAAGTAACTTGACCCAAAAGTGATCCGCTAGTTTACAAGAGAGACAAAAGATTAACTACAGGCTTCTATACGCCAGAGCTCTGCCCTGTAGCCTAAGATCCCCCCCGCCTCCCTTTTAAATCATATGTTGGCAATTCATGTTTTTTGGTGTGAGGAGAAAATGTGTTAGTGATGCATTCCTTGACATCGTTAACGGAATAGAAAATATAGAATGATATGCCTGGCATAGGACACTCCGTCAGGGAGCTACCCTAATGGAGAAAATTACAATGATGACTACAGGATGTGATGACACCACATGAAACCCAGCCAGAATTTGAGCCCATCACAGCAAAATGGAGTGCAAGGAGCACATCTAATTACATTAAACGGATTTGGCAAGAAAGCCTGAGCGTAACAGTTAATTATGATTAATTATTTTACTTCTATCTGTCACAACTGTGAGAGGCACAAATATCTTTACAATAGCAGATCTTTAAAGGAGTATAAATGTATTAATAATTTTCTATATTTGTGCATTGTATATTTTGGGTACTTAGAAATGATTCTATTTAAAAAATGAGGGGCACCTGAGTGGCTCAGTCGGTTGAGCTTCTGACTTCGGCTCAGGTCATGATCTCACAATCTGTGGGTTCGAGCCCCACATCAGGCTCTGTGCTGACAGCTCAGAGCCTGGAGCCTGCTTCGGATTCTGTGTGTGTGTGTGTGTATGTGTGTGTGTGTGTGTGTCTTTCTCTGCCCCTCCCCTGCTCGTGCTCAGTGTCTCTCTCTCTCTCAAAAATAAACATTAAAATTTTTTTTCAACAATAAAATAAAAAAAAACGAAATGACTTCATCAGAAAATCTGGATGTATGTGTGTATGTGTGTGTGTGTGTGTGTGTGTGTGTGTGTGTGTACTGTCTTACCAGCCACATCATATCAGCATATCTCGGGGTTTTTGATAGTCTTGACTCAACTCTGTAATTTTTGAAAGTCCCTTTTCTTCATTGGAGGTCAGTGTCTTCATGATCATGCCAAAACAATGGCATCACACCTAAATTTCCTCATTTGTAAACTAGAAGTACATAGAAGGTAATTCTGATCAATAAATGAGATAATACACTTAGTATAGTCTCTGTGTTGTCATGTCAAGTTAACATTCACTGCTATTATTTTTATTACAAATCTGATGAACTAGTTGAACCAGATGTCTTCTAAGGCTCTTTCTAGCCAGCTCTCATAATCTTTGTTTTTTTATGTCATGATCGCTTGATCTATTTTTTTAAGCTGTATATTTTTTCTATCCTATTCATATGAGCAGAATCTTATGTCTTATCATTAATTACACCCCCCCAACCTGAGCATGGAATAATATATGGTTTTCGTTCATTTATTTGTTCATTTACTTGTTCATTTATTTACCGAGAAGTTTGCAAAATAGATTAAAATAGCATCTCCTTTTAATCAATGAGTCATAAAATACAACAAGGAGCAGTAGAAATGAGATAAAGCAATCTAAAACCTCAAAATGATTATTTGCAAATCTTCATCAGGTTTGGGACAGATATTATTTCTTTCCAAACATTTGTTATGTATGTAAGTCAAATGTGTAAAAAATATTCAAATGATATTTATAAAAATGGCTTTTTATCAACATAGCCATTGCTTTATTAATTTAGCTTAAAACATAGTTCAACAGTAGTAAAGAAGGCATAAATGTGAACTCCAATTATGTTATTTTAAAATGCCATTGAGTTCACATTGAAGTACATCATTGAGTAAGTGGCAACAAATTGGAAAATAAAAAAGCACAGTGTCTTAAATCTCTCCATAGAGTAAATTAAATTGAGATATATAGATATAGATATAGATATAGATATAGATATAGATATATGTCTATATAAAACTAGAGTGTATATTTTATAATGAAAATAGAATTGAATATTTATTAAAGTCATGGAAGGGAAATAGGTTTCTAAATGGACAAGTGAAAAAGTCACAAAAAGAAAAAAATTTTCAATAGATTTCTATGTAAAAATTTAAACTTTATGCAGGTTAAAAATATAACAAAACACAAAGGTAAACAGCAGAGTAGACACTATTCTTACAAAATAAGATGAGAAAAGAGCAGGAGACCTTAGTAAAAATAGAAGAATATTTGTCAAGGAGAGCAAATCACTGATAGATAAGTGGGAAAAAATAGGAAAAGAAATGTACAAGAGAAGACATACAACTAGTAAGCAAACTTGATAAAAATGTTCAATATGAATACAAGCAAAATAAAACACCAGACTTTTTTTTTTTTTTTTTGTCTATAGATGTCATAACCTACTGTTGGTGCTTGAAATTACTAACAGGCATTTTCAAGTAAGTAGCAAAGGCAAAGACATTAGTGTGTTCTTGCATTTGAGGGCATAATTACAGTTCTGTAAATATGCCTTATGGCACAATGTTGGTGATGAAATGTTACACAGCCTTTAAAATGATGGTGGTAAAGGATATGTGAGAACTGGAAACAATGTGCATGATATATTAAATAAAAATATAGAATGCTGGAACAAGTAAATATCCACATGCAAAAAAAAATGAATCTAGACATAAACTTTCTACTCTTCATAAACAATTAACTCCAAATGAGTCATAGACCTACAGTTAGGTCATAAATCTAAAACTCAAAATTATGAAACACTTAGAACAAGACATAGGAAAAAATCTAGGAGATCTTGGGTTTGGCAGTGCGTTTTTCATACAGCACCAAAAAACACAATCCATGAGAGAAGGAATTAATAGTAGAATTCATTAAAATTACAGTCTTCTGCTCTGCAAAAGACATTGTCAAGAAATTTAAAAGACAAGCCACAGACGGGGAGGAAATATTGGCAAAAGACATATCTGATTAAGGTCTGTTACCAAAAATATCCAAAGAACAATTAAAACTCAACAGTAAGAAAACAACCCAATTAAAAATGATTAAAGATCTTAAGAAACCTCACCAAAGAAGATACAGATATGGCAAATAAACATTTGAAAAGATGCTATATCATCAGGAAAGTCAAATTAAAAAAAATGAATTAGGGGCACCGGGGTCAATCAGTCCATTAAGCGTTGGACTCCTGATTTTGGCTCAGGTCATGATTTCACGGTTCCTGAGATCAAGCCCTGCATTGGGCTCTGTGGTGACAGTGCAGAGCTTTCTTGGCTTCTGTCTCTCCCTGTCTCTCTGCCCCTCCCCCCACTAGCATGCACTTCCTCTCTTTCTCTCTCTCAAAATAAATACATAAATATTAAAAAAAAATTAGGGGTGCCGGGGTGGCTCCGTGATTGAGCGCCCGACTTTGGCTCAGGTCATGATCTCACAGTTCATGAGTTTGAGCCCCATGTCAATCTCGGTGCTGACAGCTCGGAGCCTGGAGCCTGCTTCGGATTCTGTGTCTCCCTCTCTCTCTACCCCTCCCACCCTCTCTCCCTCAAAAATAAATAAACATTAAACAAAATTTTTTTTTAAAAAATTAAAAAATGAGATAGTTCTACATGCCTGTCATAATGGCCAAAATCTAACATACTAACTAACACCAAATGCTGGTGTCGACGTGGAGCCACAGGAATTCTCATTCCTTGCTGGTGGGAATGCAAATGGCGCAGCTGCTTTGAAAAACAGTATGGCAGTTTCTTAAAAAAATAGACATACTTTTACCATGCAACCCAACAGTCACACTCTCCGGTATTAACTTTATGTCCACCCAAACCCCTGCCCACAAGTGCTGATAGCAGCTTCATTCATAATTGCCACAATCTGGAAGTTCTTCAATAGGTGAATGGATAATGAAACTATGGCACATCCATACCATATATCCAGGATAGGAATATTATTCAGCACCCCCCCAAAAAAAAAGTGATCAGTGAAGCCACAAAAAGACTTGGCAAGGGAGATCCTAAATGCATACTCCTAAATGAAAGAGGCCAGACTGGGAAGGCTACATACTGGTTCCAACCACATGACATTCTAGAAAAGGCAAAACTATGGGGACAGTAAAAAGATCTGGTGTGGAAGCAATCAAAAAGTGCAGCACAGAGAATTTTTAGGGCAGTGAAACTATTCAGTATGATTGATTCTGTAATGATGGATATATGTCATACATTTTTCTAAACCCGTAGAAAATGCAGCACCAAGAGTGAATCTTGGTGCGAACTATGGACTTTTGGTGGTTATGGTATATCAGTGTAGACTCCACAGTTGTGAGGCTTCTAGGTGGCTCAGTCCTGACTGACTCGATTTCAGCTCAGGTGTGATCTCATAATTTGTGAGCTCCAGCCCCGTGTCAGGCTCTGTGCTGAGAGCATGGAGGCTGCTTGGGATTCTGTCTCTCCCTCTCTCTCTCTGCCCTTCCCCTGCCTGCTCTCTCTCTCTCAAAATAAATAAACAGACTCAAAAAAAATGCAACATATGTACCACTCTGGTGGGGGATGCTCCTAATAGGTGAGGTTATGCATGTATGGGAGCAAGGAGTGTATTGGGAACCTTTGAACCTTTTGTTCAGTTTTTCTCTGAACCTAAAAGGGCTTTAAAAAGATAAAGATTTTATATATATAACATATATATACCTAACTTGCAGCATCTTATACTTATAACTGTTTAAAATGCATATTAAAAAATATTGGGACAATATATAACATCTATTATATTAGAATCATGTGGTTGTGTATTATTAACTTCCTTCAATTTCATTAATATTGCTATAATATATCATGTGTTTAAAATAAATGAACAAAGTAATGAAACTACACTAAGGTGAAATTATGTCCTAAATTTCAAAGATTTTAGTGGCTTCAAAAGATACAAACCTAAATACTCAGTTGACTGTAGCCCTGACTTACCTTCTCTTTTCTATTCACCAATGCTGTGCAATATTCCCTACGGAAGTTAGGAATATTTTCCCTTCCCAACTCACCCAGCCATCAGAACAATGCTTATTTCATGAGGCTTTTGTGAAAATCACCTATTCGGTTTCTGTCTACAGCCCCTCTTGTAAGGGTCTGAGGTAACTCAGCACAGGGAACTGATGTCTAAGAGATACACACAGATGGTGGTGGCAATCAGCTGCTAGTGATGAAAACTCTCTTCCTCTCTGGATAAAAACACTCATTCAAAAATGGGAGTGCCATTCACTAGTTTATCATTAAAAGTACCTGCTAACAGAGTGACCAACTCTCTTTGTATGTTAGGACTGTGGGCAGGTGGGTGGAGGTGCCAGGTTTTAAAACTGGGACCAGTACAGGAGCACCTGGGTGGTTCAGCTGGTTGAGCGCCCAACTTCGGCTCAAGTCATGATCTCATGGTTCCTGGGTTGGAGCCCCGAGTCAGGCTCTGTGCTGACAGCTGGGAGCTTGGAGCTTGCTTCAGATTCCGATTCTATGTCTCCCTATCTCTTTGCCCTTCCCTCACTCATGCTCTGTCCCTCTGTCCCTCTGTCTCTCTCTCAAAATAAATAAACATTAACACTGGGACCAGTCCTGGTTAAACTGAGGCAAATAGGTCACCCCACCATCTAAGTACCAGGCACTGTTTTAAATAATTTATGTGTACTATATTATTTAATTTCCCACGTTGAAATCCCAACTTAGACTCCAGCTGAGATCCTCAATATATATGGGGTCAGGATGAGCAGTGTGGGAGATCTTGACATTATGTAGACACCAGGTAGCTGAGTTCAATGAATGGTATACATGTCCCTTCCTTCTTTCCTTCTTTCTTTCTTTTTTCCTTTTTATGTGGTTCACACTATGTGCAAATTTTATGACAATGTATATGCTTTTTATGGAGTTAATTTGTTTCTAACTAGAACTGTTTCATGTTCATTATAGAGAAATAAAAATACAGAAAAGCATAAGAAAGAAAACTGAAGTCACAAGTTCTCTCCCACCTCAGAGACACTGTTCCTAAGCTTGGCTCATTCTCACCCCTGAGGTCTTGGTTGGAAAAAACCCTCCCTGTCAACCAGACCCCAAGAGGACTCTTTGCACTAATATACTCTGTCACTCTACCTTGTTGCATGGTCCCCAGAAGAGCTTCTAACTTGGAATTGGCTTTCTATATATTTAATTATACCTTGTTAATCATCTGTCTCTACCATGAACAAGTAAATTCCATAAGATCAAAGTTCTCATCGTCTTACTTATTACTGACGGCCGGGGCCCAAGCCTGCAACTTGAACGAGGCACACCCACAAGCCCTCCAGGCTGCCATAATCAGTGTCAACGGTCTGCTAGTGCATTAATTACTTCCTGCAAACATTTCTCCACCTTTCATAGAGTGATGATCGTTATATATTTGCTGCCTTATACCTTTTTGTTTGCATTTACAGTTGCAAGCATTTTTATGGGAGAGTGTCAAATGTGAACATTGTTTTAATGGTTATCATATACCATCTTACAACTATATCACCACTTATAAACAAGTACTTGGCTCTTGAATTTTTAGCTTCTTTTTAATCTGTTGCTATTGAAATTATTGGTATGTTTATTTAACAAATACTGGCCGGGTGTGTGCCCTGCTCTGCCAACACTGTGCTTGGCATTTAGATACGGAAATAAGAAAGATAGAGCTGTTCCTGTTCTCATGGAAGTTAGAATATATAGAAAAGACAGACTCTCAATACATGTCTGTAAATGTTTGGAGGAGAGTGAGGACCTATGAGTGATATGTAAGCATATTGGTGGGGGGAGGGAGTTTCGGAGTAAACCAAACTTCTGTTCTTCTGTGGGAATAGAAGGAAAGTAGTCCTGGTAGAGGGATATTTAAACTTAGTAAGAGGTGAAGATATATAGGATCTAGCTGAGAGAAGAAAAGGTTTGCGGCAGAATACTTCAGGCAAAGGAAAAAGCAAGAGCAAAGGTCCTGAGGCAGCCTAGAGTGTACTGAATGTGATGAATTGAAGGTTGACCCATGGTATAGATAAAAAAGGAGAGACTAGTATAATCCTATAAAAAACATTGCTCCAATGTTTATTTATGTATTTAGAATAGATTGCTTGAATGAGAAAGAATGAAATATGGCCCTTTGTAGCAACATGGATGGAACTGGAGAGTGTGATGCTAAGTGAAATAAGTCATACAGAGAAAGACAGATACCATATGCTTTGACTCTTATGTGGATCCTGAGAAACTTAACAGAAACCCATGGGGGAGGGGAAGGGAAAAAAAAAACAAAGAGGTTAGAATGGGAGAGAGCCAAAGCATAAGAGACTCTTAAAAACTGAGAACAAACTGAGGGTCGATGGGGGGTGGGAGGGTGGTAGGGTGGGGAGGGTGGGTGATGGGTATTGGGGAGGGCACCTTTTGGGATGAGCACTGGGTGTTGCATGGAAACCAATTTGACAATAAATTTCATATATTAAAAAAAAATAGAATAGATTGCTTGAAATGAAAGAATTGGAGTGAAGTTATGGACTTCCCAAAAGTTTCCTGATAAAACCAAAGTACTTTTCAGAAAGTTTATGCCAATTTATGTTTCTATAGAATGTATATGACATTGTCTTTCTCACTTTAACCTCTGGCATTTCAGATATTCCACTTTCTTAATGAACTGTTGAATGTGTTAGTCACTGGAGCAAAAACATAACAATATCCTTTAAGATTTAGCGCAAGAGGTATGTCTAAACATCTTTTCTGATTACCTCTTACTCAACTACAATAATTCCTTACAGTGTATTTCTCCAAGATGAACATATTCACTTTATCCCATATTATTTTACAGTTATAACTCTGATGCTTTCCTTTCTTTTTTTCTGCTGCTTAATCTGTCTTTTTTCCCAATTAGACTAAAAGCCTCATGAGGCCAGTTCAGTACAATTCAATTCAACTAATAGTTATTGCAGTCTTACTTTGTTTTTTTTTTTTAATGTTTATTTATTTTTGAGAGAGGGGGCGGAGAGAAAGGGAGAGAACGCAAGTGGGGGAGGGGCAGAGAAAGAGGGAGAGAGAATCCCAAGCAGGCTCCACACTGTCAGTGCAGAGCCTGATGTGGGGCTTGAAACCACGAACTGTGAGATCATGACCTGAGCTGAAACCAAGAGTCGGACGCTCAACCGACTGAGCCACCCAGGTGCCCTGCTTTCTTACTTTGTAGAAGGGGTACTGCAAAGCGCTGAGTCAGAGAAAAACCAAAATTCATGATCTTTGTCCTCAGAGGAAGGTAACACTTGCACAGTTAGCAAAGCCAGAAGGCAAATCTGTCACTCATTCCTTCATACAATAAGTAATGGATAATTAGTGATAAGTAATAATAAAATAAAATTTCAGAATAATGTATTGCAACTCAGGAGAGACAGAATTTAGTAGTGGCCAGGGAGACCAGAGAAATACTTGTGGATCAGATGATCAGAGCTAAGGGTTGATGAATCAGTAGAAAGGCGGACATGGGTGGGGAAAATGCACTATTGACATAGGAAATGGAGGTCATAGGTGAGAAAACATAGCATGCCTATTGAGGCTGAATTAGAAAAGTTTATTGAGATTGCTGGCCAAGCAATGACATAGACTCCCGAATGGCATACTGAGTTAGGATGTTATTTTATAATTAATGATTTCTTCTTAAAAGTTTTGCAAAACAGCAAGGAGATGATTCCCTGTTAACAAAAGTCCATAGCAGGGCACCTGGGTGGCTCAGTTGGTTAAGCATCTATTTGGCTCAGGTCATGATCTCACAGTTCGTGAGTTCGAGTCCTGCAATGGGTTCTCTGCTGTCAGCACAGAGCCCGCTTCAGATCCTCTGTCCTCCTGTGTCTCTGCCCTTCCCCTGCTTGTGCTCTCTCTCTCTCTCTCTCTCTCTCTGAAAAATAAATAAATAAGCTTAAAAAAAAGTCCATAGCAATTTTGTGGTTGCTACGATATTCACTGATAAAAATATTTCCAAGGACACAGCTAAATTTCCATTGCCACACATTATTTCCAAACACAGTTTACCTTTGTTTGTAGCAAATCATGATATCATAAACACTAAATTCCTTACACCCTGCCCCAGGTCAGCCTTGAACTGCTTGCTTCTAATGACGTGGAGGTGTGTTATCTTCACTGGGGATGATTCCCATTAAGGGGGAATTACTCCCTGTCAGCAGGTGGGCATATCAAGTGACAAGAGAGGTGATGATTCATCTAATTTTGAACTCACCCACTGTTTGATGGCAATATCCACGAAAGAATGAGGCAATTGGACCGCTAACCCAGACACCTGCTACATTGACAGCACTCTGCTATTCCAAATATAGGACAGCGTGGTCTGACAACTGTACCTGGGGGCTGGGAAAGGAACAAGTGGTAAAATGAATGTGATTACCTGAATGCATGTTTTCACAGAGGATCATGTTTCCACCAATCATTCAGACATTCATTCGGCAAATATTTAAGAGCCTTCTATACAATATGTGTTTTGTGAGACGCGGGTGAACAGATGATGATCATTCTATAAATCCTACCTTCTGGAATTTTATAGGCTAATAGCAGAAAAATGTCCTTTTGAAAACGACACGCTTTAGGTGGGTTGATTTATGTGAACTCAATACTTCAGTCTTCAAAGTCTTACTTTGTCCATGAAATGGTCACACACACACACACACACACACACACACACATGCCCCACCCCCATTTTGTCTAGTCTAATTGTCCATTTGGCCCTAGAGAGTGGAAAAACTAATTGACTTTTCCTATGCCTCTCTGCACAGATCGGGTTGATCTGGGTTGCAGCTGTGGTTTAATTTGCGAATGTGCAATTGAAAATAAAACTTATTGGATTACAGCCCCCGACCAACTTTTTGGCAAACTGACAGCATTGGCCAAACATATGAGGGTCATATAGTAATTAGAGAAATGATTACAACTTCCAGAGGAATATCCTGGTCATATCAATGGGGGGACTTTGCTGTGGTTTGTTTTAACTATATCCCCAGCCTCTCAGGATGAAGTCAACCTAATAGTCTTCTGGATTCTGCCCTCTCTGGCACATTCATTTTCTCCACATCTGTATGAGAGGCCCTCACCAATCTTTCATTTATTTAAGCAAAAAAAAAAAAAAAGTAAACTATAAAGAATACTTTCTTTCCTTGCCTATGTTTGATAAATGCTAGTCTTTGCCTTTTAATTCATCAGATTAGGATTAGGGAGAAACTCAATTAGAAATATCCTCGTGCCCTGGTTGTCAAATTCATCTCTCTTAAACTTTAGAAATAGGTGTCTCCAAAGGAACTCATAGTTTATGGATGAAAGAATACAACCTGGTATGCTTTCCTAGGTACTGAGCATTTTTACACTAGACTGAGAGTCATTCTATTCCTTCCTTCCCTCCTTCCCTGTCTACCTTTCTTCTCCCCTTCCTTCCTTCCTGATCTCCTTCCTTCCTTTGTTCCTTCTCTCCTTTCTTCCTTCTCTTCTTTCTTCCTTCCTTCACCCTTTCCTTCCTTCCCTCCCTCTCTCCTTCCTTCCTTCTTCCCTTCCTTTCTTCCTTCCTTTCTTCCTTCTCCCCTTCCTTCCTTCTCCCCTTCCTTCCTTCACCCTTTCCTTCCTTCCCTCCCTCTCTCCTTCCTTTCTTCTTCCCTTCCTTTCTTCCTTCCTTTCTTCCTTCTCCCTTTCCTT